>NC_057802.1:243791574-243819409 GCF_018294505.1 Triticum aestivum | reverse complement strand
AGGCAAAGGTGTCCCGTCTTTCGATGAGATGATGGATATTGCTTTGGTGGAAGTCGACTTTGACGATCCGACTACGAACGTGCGATGACGTCGCGCCTTAGCAATCGCTAAACCAACTCCGAGAGGTTATTGACCACGCCGGAGCACGATCAACCTGACCACGAGGGTCTGTTTCCTGCGAGCAAACGAAGAACAAGAAAGAAACTGAGATTGCAATCTGGATATTGCGAATATAAGATGAAAACTTTATTGATCAAGGTGGGGTTCTGTGACGCCTTTGTCTGGTCGTTGAACACAAACGAAGTACGCGAAGTTGCAGCTATGGCGAACTTTTAATCTAAACAAAACCCAAAGTCTAAACGATGCCCTAAGGGCTATATATATGGAGGAAGAGGGGGGAATTTCGTGGCCCTTGGGGAAGGGGTCCGAAACCAACCCTATCTCTTGTTTCCCCACACATACGGACTCTAAAAACAGCCTATACTCAAGTATTTCGAAATTACATGGGCCTGGCCCAATAATAAGGTGATGCAGCACCTAGAATAGCCTCTGGACGAAAGTTATGAAGTAGCATCTTGTATATTTCGTCCAAGGCTTCATGCACGCATTATGGTGGCTTCAACGTCCTGAAAACATCACTTGTAACTCCGTTCTTGTTCCCCATGCGCATGCCATCATCTCCATGCTTGTTCTTGCTCCAATGTTCATCCTTCTCAAAGCTAGGCCCTTCATTTGTAAGCAAAACAAATGTATCCAATTTAGGCAGCATCATATTCTCATGAACATTAGAATCATTACCAAGAAACGAAAGTACCTAGTAATTTAATTGGCGTGCGCGAGCTCTAGTAATTGGTCCCGTATGTATAGCAGCAGGGGCTGTGGGTGTAACAATGGTATTGATGTCCTCATCAGCTCCTTTCGTGAAAGATCGGCCATCTAGGGTTCCACCCTACATCACAAGGCATATATATCATGATGCATGGGATGGTGAAAATGACAAGTCGAAGCAAGATCTCTAACATGTGTGCAAGCAAGTTGTCCAAGATGAACAATAAGTCTCATGGGGAAAGCAACACAAGTAGTATGATCCATAATATCCATGATCATGGTTTGGGGGTTCTCAAAAGAGAAGGATATCACCTTGAAAGCATGTCCTTGTGCGTCCTGCACAATGCCGAAGCACAAGCAAGTGTGATGTAGAAGCGTCGTGGTAGGAGCTGGTTCGCTCTCAAGAGCTCGGATTGTCAACTCACGTGACGTGGAAGTCGACACAAAGTCCAAGTATCCTACACATGCACACAACAAAAGAAAGAACGTATGCGCATGGTAGATAAACACATCATCCATCATGGTGGTTCTCTTCTTTTGCAGATAACCGTTAGTAGCAAAAGTGCATGAAGAATATGATGCAACAATCGTTATGTTCATGGCACTATGCATATGGTGCAAAGAGGTAAGACAAGCATGCTTCACAAGGATTTTGTCAAAATCTCCAAATATATGTGAGAATGCTATGGGGGCAATCTCATTATCAAGACTAAAGGCATAGTTGCACTCAATACATGGCAAATCATCTAGCATGAGGAAGGCAACATATGGAGAGATATGACAAGGAGTAATAACAATCATGTGCAAAGCATGTAGATGGTTGTCATCAACTGCAAGAAATGGGCAAGTATGAATCATGGGTGATGCAACATAAGCAAGCATAGAGATCAAGTCATGCAAACTAGTGGAGCGAAGATGCAACACACTAGAGGAAATCATGGCAATCATGTCATGTGAGCAAATAATAGGCATAGGCAATGCACAAGACATATCGCAAGCACGAACACAAAGCAAGATGATAGTATCATCATAGGAATGGGTCATAGATGGAATATGGCAATAACAAGGGGTATCTCCACCAAGCTTGCAAATACATATACAAGTATGAGAATGAATTGTCATGTGTAATGCAAAGCATGGGTCACAAATGCATGGCAAAGGCATAGGAATGGACATATCATGCAAAGTGAACATGGCAAGATGGGCAAAGGATATATAATGGACAACAACCCATAACCATGTGAGGGCCATGTAAAAGAAATGCGCGAAGTGTTTGCGCGAAGTGAGCGGTGGGAAAGGCAATCCATGGGATCCCAAGTCATCATTGCTCTCTAGAGCTCGTTTTGTCAACTCATGGGATTGTGAGGTTGACAAGTGTTCATGGGTACCTACACAATAAAGACACAATCGAAAGAAATTGTGTGTGTGGTAAATGTACACATCATCCATCATGATGTGTACGTGCACGTGTGAGTTAGCACAAGATAAGCATCGCTCAAAGAAATTTGATGCATGGTACAAGAACATGTCATCCATCATGAAAGAATAGTTATGGTGTATGACATGATGGGGACACAAATTGAGAATGCAAGTATATGGCACATCAATAGCATGCTTATTCATGGGGAGCATATGGTGCACACAAGTATTGGGATCATGCAATGGATAGGATGAATCAAAATCTCCAAAATGTATGAGGAAACTATGGGGGTCTCCTCATGAGCAATATTGGAAACATCATATGGAGAAAATGGATAACATCCAAAACAATGCATATCCGAAGGTAGTTGGCCATGGCATGGCATATGAGATAAATGATGCAAAGGAAGCATATCAATATCATCACAAGAAAAACAAATGCCAATAACCATGGGCTTGTCATCTATGCCATATGTGCAAATTGGGTTAATTTTAATGGCATATGCATAGTCACTAAGATGAGATTGCAAATATGACATATGATTGATCTCATGCATAGCATATGACAAGTCAAGCGGGTTGTCAAACATGATGTGACCTAAAGAATTGTCACAAGAAATCCTATGTAACATGGCATCACAACTAATAGACTCCACATGGCAATCATCAAACTCATCATAAATGGGTAAATCATCGCATGGGGAAATCATACTAGCATGAAGCATGGTAATAGGTTGATCAACATCATGCAAGCAATCAATATCAAGTATGTCCACTAGTGGGACTAGAGCATCACCTTCACCTATGTTACCTTGTTCATTCCACTCAAGTGGTGTAGGTGAGTTGGGAAAGACCAAATGGTGGTCATCTTCATCTTGATGGAACCATGTGGGGGGCGCATCATATTCCACCATGGCCATCGCCTTGTCCAAAGGAAGGACGTAGTCGTCGCGAATCGGCGCGTCATCATATATGGGACCTAGCACCAAATGAGAAGACACAATAGAGGTAGAGGTTATGTCGTTAGAAATCGTAGTGGCCTCACTCTCTCTATGTGGTGGTTCACTCACTCCGTCAAGATAGGTGCACTCAAACTCACGTATGGTGGAGTCACTCATCTCCCTCAAGTGGTGGGGGTTGTGGCTCTCCTCACATGGGAATTGTGGCAACACATCACATATGGGGCTAGTGGTGAAGTCACTCTCACTCTCAATATGGTGGCAAAAGTCACTCAAGTCATCATATGTCGCCGTGGTCGAGGTGAAATACTCAACCATCTCATCACCGTCACCATGGATGAAGGCCGAAGATGGCACATCATCACTCTCCTCCATGACCGAAGGGGAAATCCCATGCTCGATCATCTCGTCATCGTCGCCATGGATGAAGGCCGAAGATGGCACATCATCGCTCTCGCCTCCTAAGATGGAAGCATCATCCTTGCTCGTCACCAAGTCACTCGCCTCCGAAGTGTGGTCCTTGAAGGTCTCCGTAGTCGTACTCGTCGCCACACCATCTTGAAAAAGAGTCATGGAGGACTCGGCATCATCAATGCCCCAAAGAGGGATGCCGGTGAAGTCGAACTTGGGAGCATCGTCTTGGAGCTCATCGGGCTTGGACATCTTGGTGGTACTAGCCTCATGCTCGTCGTCTTTGAGTTTGGTCCTCGAGAAGTGTGCTTGGGGTGGAGAAGCCTTGGCCTTCATGAGTTCTTGTTCCGCCTTGAGAGCACCAATGTAGTTGTCGTCGAGGGACTTGTAGTTCTCGAGGAAGATAGTCTTGGAGATGTCGTTGTTCAATCCCATCATGAAGTGGAACTTCTGATGAGGACATCAATACCATTGTTACACCCACAGCCCCTGCTGCTATACATACTGGACCAATTACTAGAGCTCGCGCACGCCAATTAAATTACCAGGTACTTTCGTTTCTTGGTAATGATTCTAATGTTCATGAGAATATGATGCTGCCTAAATTGGATACATTTGTTTTGCTTACAAATGAAGGGCCTAGCTTTGAGAAGGATGAACATTGGAGCAAGAACAAGAATGGAGATGATGGCATGCGCATGGGGGACAAGAACGGAGTTACAACTGATGATTTCAGGACATTGAAGCCACCATAATGCGTGCATGAAGCCTTGGACGAAATATACAAGATGCTACTTCATAACTTTCGTCCAGAGGCTATTCTAGGTGCTGCGTCACCTTATTATTGGGCCAGGCCCATGTAATTTCGAAATACTTGAGTATAGGCTATTTTTAGAGTCCGTATGTGTGGGGAAACAAGAGATAGGGTTGGTTTCGGACCCCTTCCCCAAGGGCCACGAAATTCCCCCCTCTTCCTCCATATATACAGCCCTTAGGGCGTCGTTTAGACTTTGGGTTTTGTTTAGATTAAAAGTTCGCCATAGCTGCAACTTCGCGTACTTCGTTTGTGTTCAACGACCAGACAAAGGCGTCACAGAACCCCACCTTGATCAATAAAGCTTTCATATTATATTCGCAATATCCAGATTGCAATCTCAGTTTCTTGCTTGTTCCTCGTTTGCTCGCAGGAAACAGACCCTCGTGGTCAGGTTGATCGTGCTCCAGCGTGGTCGATAACCTCTCGAAGTTGGTTTAGCGATTGCTAAGGCGCGACGTCATCGCACGTTCGTAGTCGGATCGTCAAAGTCGACTTCCACCAAAGTGATATCCATCATCTCATCGAAAGACGGGACACCTTTGCCTCTATCAACTTCATTGACATGGGGTCGTCTACGCCGGCTCGTCGCAAGGCTTTCTTCATCTCCTTGAAGTACTCGTCGATGGACTTGGATCCTTGGATGGTGTTCTCCAATTGGCGTAGAAGTTGTTCCATGTAGGTTGGAGGCACGAACTCTCGCCGCAAAGCTCTATTCGTCTTGGGCCAACTCATGTCATAGCTCGCCGAATGTGTGTGAAGCCACCATGTGGACGCGTAGTCGTGGAAGTTCCTTGTGGCGCACTTCACTTGATCTTCGGGAGGAACTTGATGTAACTTGAGGTAGTCGTCCATCAAACGCTCCCACTCGAGATACTCCTCGGGTTCTAGAGTCCCATAGAAAGGAATCTCGTGGTCGGTGTCGAGGTCGTAGTAGCTCGTGGAAGTCACGGACTTGAGTTTGGGGTGCTTCTCTTGAGCGTAGTCTTGAGGTGCTTGTTGGCGAAGATGCCGTATATCCGAAGGCGGAGATGCCTTGAAGTCGCTTGGCGAAGATGCCAAGGGAGATGGTGAAGTCGTTGAGCGGTTGTTGGTGTTGAGCTCTTGACCTTCACGTTCTTATTGGTGATGGTGTCGATGCCGATGTGATCATGCCTGAGATGGTAGCTCGGAAGCATGTGCTCTTGAGCGTCTTCTCGAAGATGAGGAAGATCGCTTGTAGGACTTGATGAGGGCTTTGATCTCCTCCATTTGAGCGTTCATCTTGGCGTCGTTGGAGTTGTTCGTGGCATCGAACTCATTGTTGTTGTTGAAGACCGAGGGTGAAATGCCTTGCCTATCCATCACAAGACTCGAGTAGAGGTGTGTAAGAAATGAGATCAACAATACCAAGTTACCTTTTCCCAAAGTTGAGGATGTATCCCGTTTCACTCAATGTGAGATGAAAGAATAGTGGAATTGGTACCGGACTTGTTCACTCACACCTACAAACTAAAGCTTATGGAGTAGCTCGGTGAGGATAGTGGCACAAAAATTTAATGCAAAATGTTAGCAAGAGTCAATAATGTTGAAAGAGATTCACAAATTTGCAAGTGAAACAAGTAGACCAA
Organism: Triticum aestivum; assembly: GCF_018294505.1. Lineage (NCBI taxonomy): Eukaryota > Viridiplantae > Streptophyta > Magnoliopsida > Poales > Poaceae > Triticum > Triticum aestivum. Next base: position 243,813,368 of record NC_057802.1, on the reverse strand, counting down.
TAGCAAAGAATGGCACTCGGAAACACACACACGGATAGATAAATGGGTTCGTGCAACCAAGGAATGAGCACAAAATGTGGAACCCACGGAAAACGCTCGTGTTGCACAACTCAAGAGAGACGCTAGCACGATTGCTCAATAGGCGGATATGACACTTGTGCACAACCTATAAGATGCAAAATGGATAAACTTTCTATCCCAAGTATGCTATATATGTATGGTTCCCGGTGTTTCTCACACAATGATCCAAGATGATCAAGTATGATACCATATGATATATTGTGATGCTATGGCTATTGCTTACAAGCTCTTTGTTCACTCCTTTTCTTTGCTTAAAAGCTTATTCTTTTTTTGACATGGCCACTTTTGCACAATGCACAAACCAAGATAGCAATTGTGTATATGCGGAAACAATCTTGTGACACAATGGATGATGTGATACCAAGATGGTACCAATATGATATGGTATGTATGCAATGGAAGGTGTATCGATGGTCACTAATGTGCACAAGTAACGTTGCCGGCAATACTCAAATGGCTAGTCTCGATAGGCAAGTGACGCAAAATGGGCTAGGGGTTAACAATGTAATGGTAAGGGAGAATGTACAATGATGCCGTCGAGGTTACCGTCCGTGTCGATGATGAGAGGCGGTGTTGTCGATGTGAACCCATTCCTAATTAGCCGAAACACCTTAGGAAACGGAAAAACCACAACTCAAAATCTCAAGGACAAAAGTCAAATGGTGGTAGCGGGAATGCGGTGGTGGTTTTGCGGAAGCTCAATGGGACTGCGAAAATGCAATGATGGGTTTTGAGACGCAATGCGGAAGTCGAGAGTGACTATACATGGTGTCGGAGTTGGAAGCACGGTCCCTAAGTAGCCGAAACACCTTAGGAGACACAACTCACAACACAAACAAAATTGGGTTAAGTTGGGATGGCGGAAGTGTATGGTGGGCAAGCCTATGCGGAAGTTATTGTGGTGGTTGAAGAAGAAGCAACCGTCCCTAAGTAGCCGAAACACCTTAGGAGACTCGAATCGCAACTCAAACAACCACTAAAGCTATAAGGAACAAAATTGGTTAGGTTGCAGAAGGCTATGGTGGTTTTGCGGAAGTTATGGTGGAAGCCCTAGGCAAAGATGCCAAAATGCCAAAATTTATATGGAGTCAAATGGTGATGAAACCTATCTAGATGGATGGGGGGTGTCAATAGCTACTCAACGAGCTAAAGAACGCGAAAATCGGACTCCGGATGTGAAAGTTATGGACAAAACGGTGAAACACGGGAGGCTGAAATCTACAGGGGTCGGACATCCGGGGTTGGGTCCGGATTTCCGGGGTCAGTGTCCAGAGCCGTGCAGATTTGGTGCTCCAGGAGCCGGATGTCCGGCTTGGGGCCCGGATGTCCGGCCAGATGGCCCGGATGTCCGGCCTGAGGCCCGGATGTCCGGCCCGACGATTCTAGATCTCGTTTGGGGCGTAAATTTTTGAATTGGGGGCGGAAATGGATGATTCCAAAGGCAAAATTGGAGAGATTTTGTGGATGTAAAGGGGGAAAAAGATGGGGGAAAGCTAGATCCACTTGAAACCAAGCAAATCCACGGATCAAAATCAACAAAACATCATCGAACTAACAAATCACAAAAAAATTGGGGGCTATTTTTGGTGGGGATTTTCGAATTTAGGACGAAATCAAGCAAAAGAAGGCTAGAAAACGGTGGGAGGGACTCCAAATACGTGATCAACGTGGCTCTGATACCATATGATACGGGGCTAACCCGGTGTAGGCCGATCTTTCACGATTGGAGTGTGTTCCCTCGAAGAACACGATGAACACGGGGAAGAACGGAGAGAAATCACAAGGGGAAACACTCAAGAACAAGTCCAATCACACATCCACTAGACAAATCAAACACACAAGATCCACAAGGTACATGAACAACAAAGGGAAAGATACAAGGTAAAGTTCATCTCCATGAGGAGGTCTTGAAGGAGGCCGCCCAAGAGGGCGTCTTGATGATATATCCTGCAGGATCTTCTCCTAGATGGGGGTCTTGGCTTCCATAAGGAGTAGTAGTCTCTCTCTCTCTCTCAAGAGTAGAGTGGTACAAGGAGCAAAGCTCTCTATCAAATGAGCTATCACTTTGCTAACCCTAGAATGGAGGAGGGGGGGGTCTATTTATATTCTAAGCCTCGAAGGGGTAAGTGGAAAGGGATACATGGGCCTCTGGCCCGTGGCTGCGCGCAGGCAGGCGCCGGATGTCCGGCCGTTCGTGGGGCGCCGGATGTCCGGGGCTCACGCTGGATGTCTGGGCTGAAGTGGCCAAACTTCGGCTGCGTTCTGTCGTTCGATGCCGGATTTCCGGGAGAGGCGCCGGATGTCCGGGCTTTGGCGAGGCGCCGGATATCTGGGGCTGGCGCCGGATGTCCGGCCGCTGAAGCTTGTTCAGCCTTCTGTTGGTGCAGCTGTTGGGTGGCTGCACAGGCGCCGGATGTCCGGCCCTTGGCCCGGATGTCCGGCCGCTGTAGCTTCAGCAGCCCCATCTTCTTCCGTCGTCGCTTCCAGGCGTCCCTCGCGGATGGTGTAGTTGTTCCTTGGCGCTTGCACTCCTCCTCGTCGTTCGTAGTGTTCCGACAATACCTATGCATGCACACGAGTGGAGTGTCAAGTAGTATACCATCCTCAAAGGGGTCAAGTGAGCACGTGTAAAGGAGATGATTCACCTTTGTGTATGTGAAGTTGATGTCGCACGTGTCACTTGCCAAACGGACTCTTGACATGGTGATGTCCATAGGATGCTCCGCATCACTGGAGGTAACAGCTGATGGAGGTGTCGGTGCAGTAGAATGTGTGGAAGTAGAGGATGCACGCGGTGTCCATGATGAAGGTCGACCTGCAGAAAAGTTAGTCCGCGCCAATGCCTGTCGATCCTGCACTTCACGTTCAGATTTACAAGCAAGATGGAATAAACGAGTGATATTATTATAATCATTATACTCTGGAATGGTCTGAATCTCTCTATTTAATCCACCCATAAAACGTGCAAGCATAGCTTCATTCTCCTCAACAATACCACATCTAATCATGCCAGTTTGTAATTCCTGATAATATTCTTCTACAGAATTTTTTCCTTGTCTTAAGCGCTGCAATTTTTGAAGTAATTCACGTTGATAATATGGTGGAACCCAACGACTACGCATAGCAGTTTCCAAAGCAGCCCAAGTAGCTGGAATAGGATATAATCTACAATGTTCAAACCACCAAACACATGCAAAACTAATGAAAGCACAAACAGCAGCAGGAACACGTCTCTCCTCGGGATATTGTAAACATGTAAAACGTTGTTCAGTTTCTAACTCCCAAGTAAGATATATATCAGGAACATATCTACCCTCAAATGGTGGAATATTCAATTTCAGTTTAGGAAGATGGTCATGATCTCGTACCTCATGTGGTGGGGCATCCCTACCGTTGCGATGATATGCATTAGGACGACCTGGTGGTGGTGGTGCTGGTGGTTGCACGTAGTTCTGATTTTGATCAACCACATCCTCGTAATGGTCCTCCACCTCTGCAGTAGCAGCAGGAGCTACAGAAGCATCAACAGCGGCACCAAAATTTTGCCCAGGGTCAATGGGAACGCGTTGTGCTCATCCCACTTGATTTGGAAGGCGACGTTGCTGTTGTTGTTGTAGAGGTGCGACAGGTGCAGCCGGCGGTGGTGGTGGAAAACGCGAAAGCAATTCAGCAAACTTGTTATCGAGCTTTGTTTCCAGCGTATTCTCCATGCCATCTATCTTCTCCATGGCCTCTCCAAATCTGTTTAGCACATCTTGCACCTGTCCACTCATCATTTGCTGAAACTTATCATGAAGCTCCTTGTTCGTCAAGTTCTCCCAGTCAATCTCGTCGGGTTGTGATCCTGCCATGGTTAGCAGCAATAGAAACACACAAGAATATGATCCTACAGACTACTAGAAAATGGCGGTGGTGGGGTGTCACAAATCCGTCAAGCAAATCTCAAATTCTTACTAGTTCTTACCCAGCAGCAGGTGGTGAACGGCAACCGTTGTAATCAAAACTCTCAAAGCTTGGATAGAGCGATTACCAGGAGAGTCAAACGCACGTCATAGATGTATGTGGAGATGGGAAGGCTTATAATATGGTAGCAAAAAGGGTCAGCAATAATCAATTCAGAGATGCAAAGTAGAATAAACGCTCAACGACGGTACTGTGCTGGTCCTAGGCTAGACCATGCTAGAGACGCGAGCCTAGAACACTAACAAAATCATGGCACTGCACGTAAACAAGGGAAAAGCACATTCTGGAAAAAAGAATTCGCTCTGTTTTTTTTTTTTGCGCTCCTCTTTTTTTCGCTCCTCTTTTTTTGCGAAAAATCACTATAATGACGAGTGTCTCAAAACTCTTCCCAGGTCAAACTGACAGGATGGGAACGAATTTTTTTTGACTTTTTTCGGAAATTAGGGCAGCGACGACGAAAAAGTGCGACAAAAAATCACTATGATGGCACGTGGCTCAAAAGACTCAGAAAAGCCTAAAAACAGGATAGGGAAAAAATCTTTTTGGCTGCCAAAATTTTGGCCTAAAAACTGCCCGGGGGTCTCCAGACATTTTTTTTACTCAGGCAAGGAAACACGAATCGGGAATTAGACGGATCTCGAAAACAAACCTAATATGAAAGTAACTCGGATTGGTGGTGGATATATGGTGGTAGGATATGGCAGCGGTGGTGGTATATGGATACGGATTGGTGGTGGTATATGGATACGGATTGGTGGTGGTATATGGCTACGGAGATGGATCGGCGGCGGATAAGCGGTGGTGGTAGATGGCAGGGGCGATGATGATGGTGCGGCGGCGGCGTGACAACTTATGACTAGAACTCGAAACTCTAAAAGACTAGACTCTAAGCCCAGCAACTAGACATGACGATGCAACCGCAAATTCAACAAAGCAAAATACTGAAAAGACTCTGCAAAGGCTCAGACTGGTTCGCATATGATGAACTAACCCTATTTTTTTGGCTTTTCCGTGGACTGTAGGTGATAGAGGCAAAGGTGTCCCGTCTTTCGATGAGATGATGGATATCGCTTTGGTGGAAGTCGACTTTGACGATCCGACTACGAACGTGCGATGACGTCGCGCCTTAGCAATCGCTAAACCAACTCCGAGAGGTTATTGACCACGCCGGAGCACGATCAACCTGACCACGAGGGTCTGTTTCCTGCGAGCAAACGAAGAACAAGCAAGAAACTGAGATTGCAATCTGGATATTGCGAATATAAGATGAAAGCTTTATTGATCAAGGTGGGGTTCTGTGACGCCTTTGTCTGGTCGTTGAACAAAAACGAAGTACGCGAAGTTGCAGCTATGGCGAACTTTTAATCTAAACAAAACCCAAAGTCTAAACGACGCCCTAAGGGCTGTATATATGGAGGAAGAGGGGGGAATTTCGTGGCCCTTGGGGAAGGGGTCCGAAACCAACCCTATCTCTTGTTTCCCCACACATACGGACTCTAAAAACAGCCTATACTTATGTATTTCGAAATTACATGGGCCTGGCCCAATAATAAGGTGACGCGGCACCTAGAATAGCCTCTGGACGAAAGTTATGAAGTAGCATCTTGTATATTTCGTCCAAGGCTTCATGCACGCATTATGGTGGCTTCAACGTCCTGAAATCATCACTTGTAACTCCGTTCTTGTTCCCCATGCGCATGCCATCATCTCCATGCTTGTTCTTGCTCCAATGTTCATCCTTCTCAAAGCTAGGCCCTTCATTTATAAGCAAAACAAATGTATCCAATTTAGGTAGCATCATATTCTCATGAACATTAGAATCATTACAAAGAAACGAAAGTACCTGGTAATTTAATTGGCGTGCGCGAGCTCTAGTAATTGGTCCATTATATGTAACAGTAGGGGCTGTGGGTGTAACAATGGTATTGATGTCATCATCAGTCGAGCAAGGGCCATCCCCTTCGACCACGCCGACAAGCACGAACCTCTTCAACAACATGAAGACGGCGCCCATAAAGGACTCATACTCCGAGTCACGCTACGAGACCACAAATGAGACCTTATCTTTGGTCTTGGAGGAGAGTGATGACGTGCCATCTTCGGCCTTCATCCACGGCTGCGATTGCGACATGATTGAGCATGGAGACATTTGCACCAACATCTCTCCGACACCCACATATGTGCCCCAATTCCCATGTGAGGAGAGCCACCCCACCATGAGTGATATGAGTGACTCCACCATACGTGACACTGAGAGCATTTCCTATGAGAGGATGAGTGTGACCACCACTAGCCCCACACATGAGAGCATGCCACACATCTTATGTGAGGTTGAGCGCCATTTGAGTGACTCCACCAACCATATGAGTGAGAGCATCATACCGGGAGTGAGTGAGCGACAACACTTAGTGAGTGAGGTAGTTGACACGGCACGTGAGGCCACTATGATTTCTAATGACTTAACCTCTACTCCGAGTGTATTTTCTTCTTTGGTGCTAGGTCTCCTACATGACGACATGCCTATCCTCGACGAGGCCATAGCTCCAATGGGAAAACCGATGGCCATGGTGGACGATGATGAACCCCCCACATGGTACCATCAAGTTGCAACCTCACCTACAACACATGAGCTACGCTCCAAAGGTAACATAGGTGATAGTGCTTCTCTTGTCCCACTAGTGGACTATCTTACCAATGATTGCTTGCATGATGTTGATCCACCTATTCCCATACTTCATGCTAGTGCGACTTCTTCATGTCATGATGATAGAGGCAAAGGTGTCCCGTCTTTCGATGAGATGATGAATATCGCTTTGATGGAAGTCGACTTTGACGATCCGACTACGAACGTGCGAGGACGTCGCGCCTTAGCAATCGCTAAACCAACTCCGAGAGGTTATCGACCACGCCGGAGCACGATCAACCTGACCACGAGGGTCTGTTTCCTGCGAGCAAACGAAGAACAAGCAAGAAACTGAGATTGCAATCTGGATATTGCGAATATAAGATGAAAGCTTTATTGATCAAGGTGGAGTTCTGTGACGCCTTTGTCTGGTTGCTGAACACAAACGAAGTACGCGGAGTTGCAGCTATGGCGAACTTTTAATCTAAACAAAACCCAAAGTCTAAACGACGCCCTAAGGGCTGTATATATGGAGGAAGAGGGGGGAATTTCGTGGCCCTTGAGGAAGGGGTCCGAAACCAACCCTATCTCTTGTTTCCCCACACATACGGACTCTAAAAACAGCCTATACTTATGTATTTCGAAATTACATGGGCCTGGCCCAATAATAAGGTGACGCGGCACCTAGAATAGCCTCTGGATGAAAGTTATGAAGTAGCATCTTGTATATTTCGTTCAAGGCTTCATGCACGCATTATGGTGGCTTCAACGTCCTGAAATCATCACTTGTAACTCCGTTCTTGTTCCCCATGCGCATGCAATCATCTCCATGCTTGTTCTTGCTCCAATGTTCATCCTTCTCAAAGCTAGGCCCTTCATTTGTAAGCAAAACAAATGTATCCAATTTAGGCAGCATCATATTCTCATGAACATTAGAATCATTACCAAGAAACGAAAGTACCTGGTAATTTAATTGGCGTGCGCGAGCTCTAGTAATTGGTCCAGTATGTATAGCAGCAGGGGCTGTGGGTGTAACAATGGTATTGATGTCCTCATCATCCTCCCCTTCTTGAAATGAAGTCGTCCTCGACGGAAGCTCATCTTCCTCACCCAAATAAGGCTTCAAATCTGCAATGTTAAAAGTGGGACTAACCCCAAAATCTGCAGGCAGCTCAAGTTTATATGCATTATCATTTATTTTCTCTAACACCTTAAAAGGACCATCAGCACGTGGCATTAGCTTTGATTTGCGCAAATCAGGAAATCTATCCTGACGCAAATGTAACCAAACAAGATCTCCAGGTGCAAACACAACATGTTTTCTACCCTTATCTCCAGCAAGTTTATATTTAGCATTCATACGCTCAATGTTTTCCTTAGTTAACTCATGCATTTTTAAGATCAATTCAGCACGTTTTTTAGCATCAAAATTAACCTTCTCCGAAGATGGAAGAGGCAACAAATCAATAGGTGCACGAGGTAGGAAACCATACACAATTTCAAAAGGGCACATCTTAGTAGTAGAATGCAATGAACGATTATAAGCAAACTCAATATGAGGCAAGCATTCTTCCCACATTTTCTTATTATTCTTCAAAACAGCCCTAAGCATAGTAGACAATGTTCTATTGACTACTTCAGTTTGTCCATCAGTTTGGGGGTGACAAGTAGTACTAAAAAGCAGTTTAGTCCCCAACGTAGCCCATAAACATCTCCAAAAGTGGCTAAGAAATTTAGTATCACGATCGAAAACAATAGTATTTGGCACACCATGCAAGCGAATAATTTCACGAAAGAACAAATCAGCAACATTAACAGCATCATCGCTTTTATGACATGGTATAAAGTGTGTCATTTTCGAGAATCTATCCACGACAACAAATATGCTATGCCTCCCCTTCTTTGTTCGAGGTAAACCAAAAACAAAGTCCATAGATATATCCTCCCAAGGAACACTAGGTACAGGCAAAGGCATATATAAACCATGAGGATTGAGTCGTGACTTAGCTTTTTGACATGTAGTGCAGCGAGCAACAAAACGCTCAACATCCCGTCTCATCTTTGGCCAAAAGAAATGTGTAGCAAGTACGTCCTCCGTCTTCTTCACGCCAAAGTGTCCCATTAATCCTCCTCCATGCGCCTCCTGCAACAACAAAAGACAAAGAGAGCTAGCTGGAATGCATAGCTTGTTAGCACGGAACACAAATCCATCATTAACGACAAACTTGTTCCAGGTTCTTCCTTCTTTACAATTCTGCAATACATCTTTAAAATCAGCATCATGCACATATTGATCTTTGATGGTCTCCAAACCAAATATTTTGAAGTCAAGTTGTGAAAGCATAGTATAGCGACGAGACAATGCATCAGCAATAACATTTTCTTTACCCTTCTTGTGTTTAATGACATAAGGGAAAGTTTCAATGAATTCAACCCATTTAGCATGTCTACGATTCAGTTTAGCTTGACTTTTAATATGTTTCAAAGATTCATGATCAGAATGTATAACAAATTCTTTGGGCCATAAATAATGTTGCCATGTTTCTAAAGTCCGAACAAGAGCATATAGTTCTTTATCATAAGTAGAATAATTCAGACTAGGCCCACTCAATTTTTCAGAAAAGTATGCAACAGGTTTGCCATCTTGTAATAACACACCTCCTAATCCAATGGCACTAGCATCACATTCAAGCTCAAAAGTCTTATTAAAATCAGGAAGTTGGAGTAAAGGAGCATGTGTCAACTTATCTTTCAATACCGTGAAGGCTTCTTCCTGTGCGGTACCCCAAACAAAAGGCACATCCTTCTTTGTAAGCTCGTTGAGAGGTGCAGCAATGGTGCTAAAATCTCTCACAAAACGCCTATAGAAACCAGCGAGTCCAAGAAAACTCCGCACTTGTGTGACCGTTTTGGGCTGCGGCCAACTCTCAATAGCTTCAATCTTGGCTTTATCAACTTCAATTCCCTGTGGAGTAACAACATAGCCAAGAAAAGATACTCGGTCGGTGCAAAAGGTGCACTTCCCAAGGTTACCAAACAAACGTGCATCACGTAGAGCAATAAAAACAGCACGTAAATGTTCCAAATGTTCTTCCAAAGATTTGCTATAAATCAGTATATCATCAAAATAGACTACCACAAATCGTCCAATGAAAGCACGTAAAACTTCGTTCATTAGTCTCATGAAAGTACTAGGTGCATTAGTTAACCCAAAAGGCATGACTAACCACTCATATAAACCAAACTTAGTTTTAAATGCAGTTTTCCATTCATCTCCCAATTTCATACGAATTTGATGGTATCCACTACGCAAATCAACTTTGGAGAATCTTGTAGAGCCACTCAATTCATCAAGCATATCATCTAGCCTAGGAATAGGATGACGATAACGAATAGTAATATTATTAATGCCTCTACAATCAACACACATACGCGACGTACCATCCTTTTTAGGCACTAGTATAATAGGAACAGCACAAGGACTAAGAGATTCGCGTATATAACCTTTGTCGAGCAGCTCCTGTACTTGACGCATAATCTCCTTCGTCTCCTCTGGATTGGTACGGTATGGTGCACGGTTGGGTAGCGATGCACCGGGAATTAAGTCAATTTGATGCTCAATCCCTCGAATAGGTGGTAATCCCGGTGGCACGTCTTGTGGGAAGACGTCAGCGAACTCCTGCAAAATGTTAGTGACAGCAGGGGGCAAAGAGGAAGGCACGTCCTCGAATGAAAATAATGCCTCTTTGCACACAAAAGCATAGCAAATAGATTTGCTGAAATCTAGTTCATCAATATCAGATTTTGTGGCAAGTAAACATGCACTTTTCAATTTAATTTCAGAAACAACACTAGATGGTTTATTATTAGGTTTCATTTGTTGCTCAAATTCCTTTGCCACAATCTGATTTTCACTCTTATTTTTCTCCAGTTTTTCTTTATTAGCTCTATTAATGTCATCTTTCAAAATGGAATCAGGAGTCATAGGAAGCAAAGTAATATTTTTATCCCTATGAACAAGAGTATACTGATTGTTTCTACCATGGTGTACAGAATTTTTATCAAATTGCCATGGTCTACCTAGTAATAAGGAACATGCTTGCATGGGTACCACATCACAATCAACATAATCAGCATATGTAGAGATACTAAAATGCACACGAACAGTACCTGTTACCTTAACCTTGCCGCTGTTGTTGAACCATTGGATGTAGTAAGGATGTGGATGTGGTCTTGTGGTGAGAGATAGCTTCTCCACCATCTCCATGCTAGCCAAGTTGTTACAGCTCCCTCCATCTATGATGACGCGAACAGAACGTTCCTTCACAACTCCCTTTGTATGGAACAAATTATGCCTCTGATTTTGCTCTGCTTGTGTGACCTGCACACTCAAAACACGTTGAGCAACTAAACATTCATACCTGTCAGCGTCTTCAGGAGCCATGTATTGCGTCTCATTTTCAGAATCATCTCCACCATGTTCTTCACGTGTAATAAGAGCCAAAGTCTCCTCATCATAGTCACTAGCGGACTCATACCCACCATCCTCAGTAGCAATCATGACACGCTGAGATTTGCATTCTCTCGCAAAATGTCCTCTTCCCTTACAACGACGACAAATAATATCACTTGTGTGCCCTGTCGATGCCATGGAAGAAGAAGACCTCTGCGCAGGCCCGGCAGGTGTGCTCTTGGCAGAGAGTGGTGGTTGTGCCTGCTTTCTATATCACGGCTGGAGGTGGCACCTGATGGAGGTGATGGTGAAGTGGAAGTAGAAGATGCACGCGGTGTCCATGATGAAGGTCGACCTGCAGAAAAGTTAGTTCGCGCCAATGGCTGTCGATCCTGCACTTCACGTTCAGCTTTACAAGCAAGATGGAATAAACGAGTGATATTATTATAATCCTTATACTCTAGAATGGTCTGAATCTCTTTATTTAATCCACCCATAAAACGTGCAAGCATAGCTTCATTCTCCTCAACAATACCACAGCTAATCATGCCAGTTTGTAATTCCTGATAATATTCTTCTACAGAATTTTTCCCTTGTCTTAAACGCTGCAATTTTTGAAGTAATTCACGTTGATAATATGGTGGAACCCAACGAGTACGCATAGCAGTTTTCAAAGCAGCCCAAGTAGCTGGAACAGGATATATTCTACAATGTTCAGACCACCAAACACATGCAAAGCTAGTGAAAGCACAAACAGCAGCAGGAACACGTCTCTCCTCAGGATATTGTAAACATGTAAATCGTTATTCAGTTTCTAACTCCCAAGTAAGATATATATCAGGAACATATCTACCCTCAAATGGTGGAATATTCAATTTCAGTTTAGGGAGATGGTCATGATCTCGTACCTGAGGTGGTGGTGCCGGCCTACCGTTGCGAATATATACCTGAGGTCGACCTGCTGTTGGTGGTGCTGGTGGCTGCACGTAGTTCTGATTTTGATCAACCTCATCCTCATAATCGCCCGCATAATCGTCATCCTCCTCAGCCGCCGCAGGAGCAGGAGCCAAAGAAGCATCAACAGTAGGTGCAACAGCACCCGAATTTTGACCAATCTCAATTGGAACGCGCTGTGCCCGTCCCACTTGATTTGGAAGGCGGCGTTGGAGATGTGGTTGTTGTTGTTGTAGAGGTGCGACATGTGCAGCCGGTGGTGGTTGGGGAAGACGCTTGAGTAATTCAGTAAACTTGTTATCCAGCTTTGTCTCGAACGACTTCTCCACGGCATCTATCTTCTCCATAGCCTCTTCAAATCTGTTTAGCACATCTCCCACCTGGCCACTCATCATTTGCTGAAATTTATCATGCAACTCCTTGTTCGTCATGTTCTCCCAATCAGTCTCATCGGCGTGTGAACCTGACATGGTTAGCAGCAATAGAAACACAAAAGAATATGATCGTGCAGACTACTAGAAGTGGTGGTGATGGTGGTGTGTCACAAAACCTTCAAGCGAATCTCAAATTCTTACCAGTTCTTACCCAACAGCAGGTGGTGATCGGCAACCGTTGTAGTCAAAAACTCTCAAAGCTTGGATATAGCGATTACCAGGGAGAGTCAAACGCACGATGTAGACTTATGTGGAGCTGGGAAGGCTTATAATATGGTAGCAAAATGGGAAGCAATAATCAATTCAGAGATGCAAAGTTGAATAAACGCTCAACGACGGTACTGTGCTGGTCCTAGGCTAGACCGTGCTAGAGACGCGAGCCTAGAACACTAACAAAATCACGGCGCTGCACGTAAACAAGGGAAAAGCACACTCTGGAAAAAAAATTCGCTCTTTTTTTTTGCGCTCTCTTTGTTTTTTGCGCTCCTCTTTTTTTTGCGAAAAATCACTATAAGGGCGAGTGTCTCAAAACTCTTCCCAGGTCAAACTGACAGGACGGGCACAAAATTTTTTGACTATTTTTTTTTAGAAATCAGGGCAGCGACGACGAAAAAGTGCGACAAAAAATCACTATGATGGCGAGTGTCTCAAAACACTACCCGGGGCCTAAAAATAGGATAGGGAAAAAATATTTTTGGTTGCCGAAATTTTGGCCTGAAAACTGCCCGGGGGTCTCCAGACTTTTTTTTTCCGAGACCTACTCAGGCAAGGAAACACGAAACGGAAAATATATGGATCTCTAAAACCAACCGAATATGAAAAGAACTCGGATTGGTGGTGGATATATGGCGGTAGGATATGGCAGCGGTGGTGGTATATGGTAGCGGTAGTGGTATATGGATACGGATCGGTGGTGGTATATAGATACGGATTCAGAGCGGTGGCGGATGAGCAATGGTGGTAGATGGCAAGGCGATGATGATGGTGCGGCGACGGCGTGACAACTTATGACCAGAACTCGAAACTCTAAAAGACTAGACTCAAAGACCAGCAACTTGACACGACGATGCAACCGCAAATTCAACAAAGCAAAAACCCTAAAAAGATTATGCAAAGGCTCAGATTGGTTCGGATATGATGAACTAACCCTAATTTTTTTTGTGGCTTTTTCGTGGACTGTAGGTATGAAGAACAGACTCGATCTAAACTACGAAAAACTGTAAAATCTCACCGAGCAACCTGGAAATCTGATACCACTTGATAGAGGCAAAGGTGTCCCGTCTTTCGATGAGATGATGAATATCGCTTTGATGGAAGTCGACTTTGACGATCCGACTACGAACGTGCGAGGACGTCGCGCCTTAGCAATCGCTAAACCAACTCCGAGAGGTTATCGACCACGCCGGAGCACGATCAACCTGACCACGAGGGTTTGTTTCCTGCGAGCAAACGAAGAACAAGCAAGAAACTGAGATTGCAATCTGGATATTGCGAATATAAGATGAAAGCTTTATTGATCAAGGTGGAGTTCTGTGACGCCTTTGTCTGGTCGCTGAACACAAACGAAGTACGCGAAGTTGCAGCTATGGCGAACTTTTAATCTAAACAAAACCCAAAGTCTAAACGATGCCCTAAGGGCTGTATATATGGAGGAAGAGGGGGGAATTTCGTGGCCCTTGAGGAAGGGGTCCGAAACCAACCCTATCTCTTGTTTCCCCACACATACGGACTCTAAAAACAGCCTATACTTATGTATTTCGAAATTACATGGGCCTGGCCCAATAATAAGGTGACGCGGCACCTAGAATAGCCTCTGGACGAAAGTTATGAAGTAGCATCTTGTATATTTCGTCCAAGGCTTCATGCACGCATTATGGTGGCTTCAACGTCCTGAAATCATCACTTGTAACTCCGTTCTTGTTCCCCATGCGCATGCAATCATCTCCATGCTTGTTCTTGCTCCAATGTTCATCCTTCTCAAAGCTAGGCCCTTCATTTGTAAGCAAAACAAATGTATCCAATTTAGGCAGCATCATATTCTCATGAACATTAGAATCATTACCAAGAAACGAAAGTACCTGGTAATTTAATTGGCGTGCGCGAGCTCTAGTAATTGGTCCAGTATGTATAGCAGCAGGGGCTGTGGGTGTAACAATGGTATATATGTCCTCATCACATGACTTACCAATTTATGATGAATATGATGATGAGCATGTTGAATTGCCTAGTTGTGGTGCTATGCTCCATAGGATATCTTGTGAAAATTCTATTGGTCACATTATGTTTGACAATCCTTTGAACTTGTCATATGCTATGAGTGAGATCTCCCATATTGCATCATTTCAATCTCAACATAGTAACTATGCATGCCCCATTAAAATAAATCCCATTTGCACTTATGGCATAGATGACGAGATGATGGTCATTGGCTTTTGTTTTTCATGTGATGATATTGCTAAGCTTCCTTTACATGATTTGCGCAATTCATCTACTATGCCATGCCATGATCACATTGCTCCGAATATGCATTGTTTTGGATATTGTCAATATTCTCCATGTGATGTTTCTACAAATGCTCATGAGAAGACCACCATAGTTTCCTCATACATATTAGGAGATCTTGATGCATTCCATACTTTGCATGCTTCCCATAATTGCTTGCACCATATGCATTCCATGAATAACAATGCTCTACATATTTCCCATGATGCATTACATCATTTGAGTCTCCATTATGCTATACATAACAACAAACCTATCATGATGGATGACATGTTTCTATATCACGCATCTCATTTATTTGAGCATTGGATATTTGGTTCTAACCGACACAAGCACGTATGCATCATGATGGATGATGTGTACATATACCACGCACACACAATTTTCCCTTTGTCTTTGTTTTGTGTAGGTACTTATGAACACTCGTCAACCTCACAATCCCATGAGTTGACGAAACGAGCTCTTGAGAGCAAAGATGACTTGGGATCCCGTGGATTGTCCTTCCCACCATTCCCTTCGCGCAACGACTTCGCGCATTCCTTTTACTTGGCTCTCACACGGCTTTGGGCTATATATCACTTGTTACGTTATGCCCATTTTCCCGTGTTCACTTTGCATGCTATGCCTCTTTCTATGATTTTGCCATGCAATTGTGACCCTTGCTTGCTCTTACCCATGATTCACCATTATGATACTCCTATGTGTATTTGCATGCTTGGTGGGGATCCTTGTTGCTATTGCCATGTTTATCATGTGCCCCATGCTATTGATGCTATTTTGCTCATATCTTGCCTTTATGCTTGTGAAATGTCATGTGCATTATATATGCCCACTATTTGCACACATGACATGCTTGCCATGATTCCTTCTAGTATGTTGCATCTTCGCACTACTAGCTTGCTTGACTTGATCACTATGATTACTTGCTTGGTTGCATCACCCATGTTCCATTACTCGCTTTCTTGAGTTGATGACATATATGCTCATGCCTCTCACATGATATATCTTGTTTATTGTCGCTTGCCTCCAATAGTTGCCTCTATGCTTAATGATCTTGGAGACTTGGATACTTCACTTGTGATGCATGCTTGGTTGATTGAGCCTATTGTCTTTGGTTGTAGTTGCATCATATGCTTACATACCATGTCACACCTTGTCCTTTCTTATGATAAGAATGATGAGAACACTTGTTGGGTATCTTACCACTCGAATGATAGGTTTTGCATTTACGCAAACCTCATTTGTTTTTTCGAGTGTTTGTCATGTTCTTTCATTTTGAAGGATTCAAAAGGAGGTACCATCACAAGACATATTGGTTATGTGAAGACATACATGATGTGCAACTCCAACATATTCGGGAACATTCATGAGGTGAACTCCTTCCCTTTGAGCCATCCTCAAATACGCATATTGGATGGGTCATTCTTTCATTGTTGTTTCCTTCTTGTTGTCTACATGATACACCTTGCGGACGGAGGACCAACATTGGAGATGGACCCTACGGACCTTCAAGTTGAGGAGTGCTCGGACTTAGTGGATGCACCACCGGACCAACACTACTACCACGACATCGAGCTATGGTACAACACCACCAACGACAAATTTGCATCTTATGCATGGATTGACTCACATTATGATTGCCTTGTTGCATCTTGTATTTCGATGTCATCCATGATATATGAGCTTGTGCATTTTCTTAGCAAATTTGTTGTGACCTTTCTTGATGGCATATCCATACATCATGATCATATTGCCTACCATCAATTGCATGATAACATAATCATATTGAGCATCCATTGCCATATTCATGCTATTGATAAACCGTCTCACTATGACATCATTTTGCACCGTGGTTGCATTGATCACATTCACAACACATTTGTGTGCACAATGAATGCTTTTGCTCCCATGAATGCTTTACATCTCATTCCAATTCATCTTGCTAAGCTTCATGTGCTTTGTCATGAACAATCTTGCCTCACGGACTCATTCTTACATGATGGACACTTTGTGTGCGCTAACCATTGTATTTCCAAGTGTCGTTTGTGTTTGCTCTTTTTGCATGTTTATCACTCCGGAGACACCTTGGAGTACTTGGATTGCGCCATGTCTTCCACTTCGTCCAACTACAAGTCCGTCCACGACAACCGTTTCCATGGTGATGAGGTTTTCGATCCGAGGTCGGATCTTTCCCAAGGGAGGGGAGATGATGCGGAGCATCCGACGATCATCCCCATGTACACTCGAGCCTACGCCATTGGACCTAAGTGAACTCGCTCCTTTCCGAATCTTCCCTTTCCGCATGCAAGACATGGATGCTACTTCAAGCGCGGACCTTGTTCATACTCAGGTACACCCGAGGAGACCATGGAGAACCCAAGGACCAAGGCCAAGCGTGCGCGGAAGCAAAGGAAGGAGAAGGAAGAAGAGACAGCTGCTACAGGCCCCGGACATCCGGCCCGACCCCCGGAAATCCGGCGCCCATCACAGAAGACACCCGAAGCTGAACCAAGTCAGCCCGGACATCCGGCCCCCAGGCCCGGACATCCGGCCCGTCGCGAGCCGCCGGACATCCGGCCCAGCTCCCGGAAATCCGGCGCCCCATCACAGAAGCTGGACCCTGCCAGCCCGGACATCCGGCCCCAGCGCCCGGACATCCGGCGTCTCGGGAAGGCTCGGACATCCGGCCCCCTCTGCCTGCGTGCAGCGCATCTGGGCCGAGGCCCATGTACCCGTTCGTCCCTTAGACTATATATACTCCCCCACCTCCTCCTAGTTAGGGTTAGCATTGGTTTAGCTCATATGTGAGATAGAGCATTGCTCATCCATTACGGATCTACTCCACGAGAGAGACCGCAGCCCCTCTACGGAGAAGATCACCTTGGATTCGAGACCCCCTCTTGGGTGGCCCCCATCAAGACCTCCTTACGGAGAAGAACCGGTTACCCTTTGTATCGTCCTTTGTTGGACTTGGATCTTGTATCTTACCTTTGTGTTCGATCTAGCGCATGTGTGATCTATTCTTGTTGGTTGAGTGATTTCTCTCGTGTTCCCCTTGTGTTTCCCTCGTGTTTCCCCTCGTGTTCATCGTGTTCTTCGTAGGGATCCGCTCCTTTCGTGAAAGATCGGCCATCTAGGGTTCCACCCTACATCATCTCCCTAAGGAGAAGTGGTTTAAATATAATCCTCCCATTGAAGTAAAAGTAGTTGCACCTATTAAAGTTGAGGAAAAGACTATCACTTATAATGTGGATCCTATTGTTCTTACTGCTTATATTGAGAAACCACCTTTCCCTGTTAGAATAAAGGATCATGCTAAAGCTTCAACTGTGGTTCGTAAGAGTAATACTAGAACACCTACACCCCCTGAGCAAATAAAGTTGAACCTAGTATTGCTATGGTTAAAGATCCCTTGGCTGATAATATTGATGGGCATGTTATTTTACTTCTGTGATGAAGCTGCTAGAATTGCTAGACCTGATACTAAAAATAAACATAGACCTGTTGTAGCCTTGTAGGCATGCCTGTTATTTCAGTTAAAATAGGAGATCATTGTTATCATGGCTTATGTGATATGGGTGCTAGTGCAAGTGCAATACCTCATTCCTTATACAAAGAAATTATGCATGATATTGCACCTGCTGAGATAGAGGAAATTGATGTTACAATTAAGCTTGCCAATAGAGACACTATTTCACCAGTTTGGATTGTTAGAGATGTTGAAGTCTTGTGTGGGAAAGTGAAATATCCTGCTGATTTTCTTGTTCTTGGTTCCCCACAAGATAATTTTTGTCCCATCATATTTGGTAGACCCTTCTTGAATACTGTTAATGCTAGGATAGACTGCAAAAAGGATGTTGTTACTATTGGTTTGGGGGATATGTCTCATGAGTTTAATTTTGCTAAATTTCGTAGACAACCCCATGATAAAGAATTGTCTGGTAAAGATGAAATTATTGGTCTTGCTTCTATTGCCATGCCTCCTAATGATCCTTTAGAACAATATTTGCTCGACCATGAAAATGATATGTTTATGAATGAAAGAAGGGAAATAGATGAAGTATTCTTTAAACAGGGACCTATTTTAAAACACAACTTGCCTGTTGAAATCCTAGGGGATCCTCCTCCACCCAAGGGTGATCCCGTGTTTGAGCTTAAACCATTACCTAATACTCTTAAATATGCTTATCTTGATGAAAAGAAGATATATCCTGTTATTATTAGTGCTAACCTTTCAGAGCATGAAGAAAAGAGATTATTGAAAACTCTGAAGAAGCACCGTGCTGCTATTGGATACACTCTTGATGATCTTAAGGGCATTACTCCCACTTTATGCCAGCACAAAATAAAATTGAAGAAAGATGCTAAACCAGTTGTTGATCACCAACAACGGTTAAATCCTAAGATGGAAGAAGTGGTACGAAAAGAAATACTAAAGCTTCTAGAGGCAGGTATAATTTATCCCGTTGCTGATAGTTAGTGGGTAAGTCCTGTCCATTGTGTCCCTAAGAAGGGAGGTATTACTGTTGTTCCTAATGATAAAGATGAATTGATCCCACGAAGAATTATTACAGGTTATAGAATGGTAATTGATTTTCACAAATTAAATAAAGCTACTAAAAAGGGTCATTACCCTTTACCTTTTATTGATCAAATGCTAGAAAGATTATCTAAACATACACATTTTTGCTTTCTAGATGGTTATTCCGGTTTCTCTCAAATACCTGTGTCAAAAGAGGATCAAGAAAAGACCACTTTTACTTGCCCTTTTGGTACCTTTGCTTATAGACGTATGCCTTTTGGTTTATGTAATGCACCTGCTACCTTTCAAAGATGTATGACTGCTATATTCTCTGACTTTTGTGAAAAGATTGTTGAGGTTTTCATGGATGATTTCTCCATATACGGAACTTCTTTTGATGATTGCTTAAGCAACCTTGATCGAGTTTTGCAGAGATGTGAAGAAACTAATCTTGTCTAGAATTGGGAGAAGTGCCGCTTTATGGTTAATGAAGGTATTGTCTAGGGGCATAAAATTTCTGAAAGGGGTATTGAAGTTGATAAAGCTAAAGTTGATGCTATTGAAAAGATGTCGTGTCCTAAGGACATTAAAGGTATAAGAAGTTTCCTTGGTCATGTCGGTTTTTATAGGAGGTTCATTAAAGACTTCTCAAAAATCTCTAGGCCTCTGACTAATCTCTTACAAAAAGATATTCCTTTTGTCTTTGATGATGATTGTGTAGAAGCATTTGAAATACTTAAGAAAGCCTTGATTTCTGCACCTATTGTTCAGCCACCTGATTGGAATTTACCCTTTGAAATTATGTGTGATGCTAGTGATTATGCTGTAGGTGCTGTTCTAGGGCAAAGAGTTGATAAGAAATTAAATGTTATCCAATATGCTAGTAAAACTCTAGACAGTGCCCAGAGAAATTATGCTACTACTGAAAACGAATTTTTAGCAGTTGTATTTGCCTGTGATAAGTTCAGACCTTATATTGTTGATTCTAAAGTAACTGTTCACACCGATCATGCTGCTATTAAATATCTTATGGAAAAGAAGGATGCTAAACCTAGACTCATTAGATGGGTTCTCTTGCTACAAGAATTTGATTTGCATATTATTGATAGAAAGGGAGCTGAGAACCCCGTTGCAGACAACTTGTCTAGGTTAGAGAATGTTCTTGATGACCCACTACCTATTGATGATAGCTTTCCTGACGAACAATTAGCTGTCATAAATGCTTCTCGTACTGCTCCATGGTATGCTGATTATGCTAATTACATTGTTGCTAAATTTATACCACCTAGTTTCACATACCAGCAAAAGAAAAAGTTTTTCTATGATTTAAGACATTACTTCTGGGATGACCCACACCTTTATAAACAAGGAGTAGATGGTGTTATTAGACGTTGTGTACCTGAGCATGAACAGGAACAGATCCTACGCAAGTGTCACTCCGAGGCTTACGGAGGACATCACGCTGGAGATAGAACTGCCCATAAGGTATTACTGTAACATCCCAAATTTTCAATTTAGAATGTTATACATTAGATCATCATTGCATAGCATATTTTATTGCATTTTGGCAAATCCTCAAAAATCCTAAGCAACTCAAGGACCCTCGGAGAGAGTTGGGGATTTTTCCCGGTTTTCATATTTGATTTTTATCAAATAATAAAACGAGGATTTTTGGTTTTAATTATTTTTCTCTCCGAAAAATATTTCATATTAAAATAAATGAGAGGAGAAAATATGACTTCTTCAAAATAATTGAAATAGTGGAGGAAAAATATTAAAATCAAATATTTGATTTTATTCGGATTTTATTTGCAATTTTAATTGCATTAAAAAAATTGCACGTTTTCAAAACTACATTTTTTGGGCCAAGTAAATGTTCATCTCGTTCTAATTATTTTAATTAGACGGTGAAAATTTGTTTTGGCATTTTTGGATTTTTATTTATTTTTCTATGATTTTTTTTGTTCGGCGGAATTATTTAAAAAAAACGCCCGAGCGCGCCGACTGGGCCGAAGCCCAGCCGACGGCCCAGCTGCCCCGCGCCCCGTCTCCCACCTGGAGACCTAGCCGCCACCGCCGCCCGAGTCCCGGTCGGGGACGACGCCGCCGCCGCCTTTCCCCCTCCCCCACGGCACCCCCGCTCCTTAAGTGCCGCCCGCCGCCGCCCCTCTCCCTCACCCCATTCCCGCCCCGACCCGCACCCGCCGACGCCGGAGGAGCCCGACGCCGGAGCCGACCCCGGGGCCCGAAGGAGCCGCCGCC
>NC_057802.1:243768335-243791282 GCF_018294505.1 Triticum aestivum | reverse complement strand
AATCAGGCGATTCAAGCGCCTAGAGTTTCGTCTCGAAATTCTCTTTCCGTTTAACCAACTCAAACAAGTTTTTGCTACTGTAAAATTTGACTTAGATCCAGATTAGTACACGAAGCTTGTTTCTTTCGCCGTTTGACTTTCGTTGCTTCGTTTGATTTGATTCTTTTTGCAAACCGGAGTTCTTAAGTTGAACTTTCTGGTTAGATCTTTTATTTGAGTTTTACCTGTGCATTTGATGAGTGCTTATTGTATGCTTGTTTGTTTGCGATAGAGTACCCGGAGTGCGCCGCTTGCTACTTTGAATCTCTAGGTTTCACGGATCATCAGCAAGGCAAGTAACACTTTGATCATATCCCTTCCATACCCAGTTTTTATGCATTAGTTTCATCCTCAAACATTGCATGATTAGGATCTAATTAAATTGTGGGTTTTGGGAAGTAGTTGAGGTACCTATTACCTGTTTTGTTATCAAACCCTTGGGAGTTACTTCTACGTTTGCTTATATTGCTATGCTATGCTAGTAGACGTGGATTGGGTTTGAGTGTATCCATGACAGATGTGAGATTGTTAATATATGGTTAAACTTAAGGTGGCCACTAAAACTCACATCTGAGTGGATTGAGGTACCTGGGTATTCCAGGATTGCCTATTTTCTTTTGGAGCGCCACCCAGGTTCAAAGGGATCATGAGATTATTCATGCTAGAAACTTCCGTGTGCAGCCACAAGCTATTATGGGCTCTAGCATAGTTGATTAAGTTGTGTGAATTCTTACAGTGGTAGACTAGCAGATGTAGGGGATGTAGGTGTACCGGTCTACCCATCGTAAGGTGCTAATGCTTCTGAAAGACTGTGTCTCGGTCATCCGTTTCTCAAACGTCATGTAGTGCGAGAATCAAGCAGAGGCGATCGAGTCTTGTGGGGAAAAGTGCACAAACCTCTGCAGAGTGTATAATCTAATCATGGTTAGCCGTGTCCCCGGTTATGGACATCTTGAGTATCTAGTACTTGGATTATCATGTGAATCTCATCATGTTACATTAATTAATTTTGTTGGGTTAATGATGATACTTAATTGGGATTGAGAATGCTGTCAACCATTCTCAATGTTTAACAACCACCATGATAGTTAAATAAAATTTATTCCTTTGCAGTAGGGAAAAATTGGCTTTTTGCAAAACAGTAACCATAGAGCCTTCTACCAGCCAAATATGCATGTAGTGATAGCATCATTCTGTTCATTACTCTCTATGTGTTATTTTGCCAGCATATTCCATGTGCTGACCCGTTTTCGGGCTGCAACGTTTCATGTTGCAGACTTTTCAGACGACGAGTAAGGTGCCTTAGGTCGTGGTCTTATACTCAGTGATGCCGTTGGAGTTGATGGACTCACTTATCTTCCAAGTCTTTCGCTGTTATCGTATTTAGATGGCCTTAAGCCATATTTATCATACTTATTTCTCTTTTGAGATACTCGTTGTAATAAGTGTGTGATTGCTACTCTGTTATAAATCCTCCATTTGTACTGTGCGTGTCAGCATTACTGATCCAGGGATGACACTGGTGCACAGCAGCACAGACTGTTTGAGGTCTGGTCGCTACAAAAGGTGGTATCAGAGCACACGCTGACTGTAGGACACGACCACTAAGCTTAAACCCTAGAACACTACTCTCTTCTCATTTCTAACTCCTCTCCACTTTCTACTCTTTTAGGAATGGCGGATGCAAGGAACAAGTTCATGCAACCGGATGAAGAGACACCTTTTGGACGACACTTGAAGGAAGTCAGTAAGTACCTGAACATCGGAATACCAAGCTTCACCAGAACCTACAACGCCACACTACCAGAAGAGGAGCGCTGGAAGATTCAAGTTCAAGTTCCAGGAAGGACGTTTACGCCAGTCACTGAGCCTATAGAGTTTTCCTTTGATGCACCAACCTGGAGTTTAGGGAAGAGCATGGCAGCCCACATCTCTATGGGACGCATTGGAGAAGTCTACCGCAGGGAGCTTAAGGATACCATTTATCAGATTTGTGGACGCCGAGATGAGCAATGGGAGATGATCAGCACCAAGAAGGATGGATCAATTGTAGCTTTCATCCAGGAGCAAAACCAACACATTCGTCGCCAGGAGAACTAGATGTGCGCAGACATGATAGAACTGAAGAAGGCATTGACCAAGATCACGGAGTTGGAGGAAGAACTCAAGTCTACGCGCGATGGATATGAGGAGGAGATCGCCACGTTGTTGGAAAAGAATGACGACCTGATAAAGAAGATCGGAGTATTCATGGGAGACCCAGCACCAGGAGGAGAAGATGACGATTCTACTTGCCCGAATAACTACATCATCATCGACGACACCGACTCAGACCCCAGTGAAGATGACTTTGTTGATGAAGCTGGAGCAGATATCATGGAGTCTTCGACCGATCAAAATTTCTAGTAGACCACCATATCAGTAGTAGTATTTCCCCATGTAAATAGTATAGTCCGAGCACTTTTGTAACGATAGTTAGATCGATTGTATACCTTGTTTGAATTGATTGAGTGATATTGATTGTGTTTGTCTCATGAGCATATGGGTAGTGTTTCCTCTCTAGACCTCATTCTATTCTAAATTCTCATCTTTTCTAAACCTATCAGATGCCTCCGAGACGCGACACCGGATTTGTTTTCCCACCAGAGATCACTCAGTTGATTCAGCAGCAGAATGCCCTGATGCAAGTGTTAGTACAGAACCAAGGCAACAACAACAACAACCCACCACCACCACCTGCTGATCACTTAGCCCGTTTCTTGAGGCTAAATCCGCCGGTGTTTTCCAGCAGCACCAAGCCGATTGTTGCAGATGATTGGCTCCGCAAAGTTGGAAGGGAGTTGACCACTGCAGGATGCACAGATGCGGAGAGAGTGTGTTTTGCCGCACATCAGCTTGATGGACCCGCAGCATCATGGTGGGAGAATTACACAGCCACACACCCTATTGACACTGTCACATGGGACCACTTTCAGCAAGCTTTCCGTACTGCCCATGTTTCAGCAGGAGCCATGGCTATGAAGAAGCGTGAGTTTCGCAACCTACGCCAAGGAGGACGCACCGTAGGCCAGTATGTGGAGGACTTTAGTAAGTTAGCACGTTATGCTCCAGATGACGTTGCTATAGATGCAGCCAAGCAGGAGAAGTTTCTCGAAGGACTGAATGGTGAGCTGAGCATGCAGTTGATGGTAGCAACATTCAACAACTACCAGGAGTTGGTAGATAAAGCTCCCATGATTGAAGGGAAGCAGCAGCAGATTGAAAACCGTAAGAGGAAGTATGGACAAGGGAAGTACAATTCTGGAGCTCAGCAGAAGCCACGTTTTACTCTGAAATCGGGAGGACAGTTTCAGCATACCCATGGAGGAGGTAGTTCGCACAACCATAATGGCCCCATGAATGGTAATGGGAATGGAGGAAGCAACGGCCAGAACCGTACCAACCCTTCAACCCCAGCTAAGAGAGACCTGAGCCAAGTCACTTGCTTTAAGTGCCAGAAGACTGGACATTATGCCAATGAATGTCCTGAAGCCCAGAATGGAAATGGCAATGGAAGCTCTGGGAAGAAGCCGAACCCTTTCAACAAAGGACATGTGAACCACGTTAGCGTGGAGGAGGTTGAAGCTCAGCCGGATGCAGTAATAGGTAAGTTTTTGGTTAAGACATTTACTGCAATCGTTCTTTTTGATACTGGTGCATCACATTCATACATATCAAGGGGATTTGTGGATAAGTTTAAGCTGCCCACCAAGGTTCTTAAAACACCTATGTTAGTAAGTTCACCAGGAGCAGAGTATATGGCAAGCCAAGGATGTTTTCAGATGCCATTGGCCATAGGTAGGCATGTTTTCCCCTCAGACTTGATAATCTTGGAGTCGCAAGGTTTGGATGTAATTTTGGGTATGGATTGGCTATCGATGTATGGGGGAAACATCGATTGCGCCAGTAAGACGATTTCGCTTACCACCCCAGAAGGAAGAAGGATTAAGTATGTATCCCGGCATGTGCCGAAGAGGACTCAAGTGAATTCCTTATCAGGAGTTGTACAGGAGGAAGTACCAGTGGTGAAGGATTACCCGGATGTATTTCCAGAAGAGTTGCCAGGCATGCCACCGGATAGAGACATTGAGTTTTTGATCGAGCTTCTGCCAGGCACAGGACCAATATCTAAGAGACCGTACAGGATGCCCGCAAAGGATTTGGAAGAAATTAAGAAGCAGATTAAGGAGTTACTGGATAAAGGCTATATTCGCCTAAGTTCGTCACCTTGGGGATCACCCGTACTTCTAGTGGAGAAGAAAGATGGATCGTTGAGGATGGTTGTTGATTATCGAGGATTGAACAAAGTGACCATCAAGAATAAGTACCCACTGCCGATGATCAATGATTTGTTTGACCGCTTACAAGGAGCTAAGGTATTTTCCAAGATCGATCTACGATCAGGATACCATCAGTTGAAGATTCGAGAGCGGGATATACCTAAGACGGCTTTTACCACCAGGTATGGGCTGTATGAGTATACCGTTATGTCATTTGGTCTGACTAACGCACCTGCCTATTTCATGAACCTGAAGAACAAAGTGTTTATGGAGTTTTTGGATAAGTTCGTCGTGGTGTTCATTGATGATATTTTGGTCTACTCAAAGAAAGAAGAGGAGCATAAGGAGCATTTGCGTTTGGTACTTGAGAAGCTCAGAGAACATCAGTTATACGCCAAGTTCAGCAAATGTGAGTTTTGGCTGAAGGAAGTTGGATTCCTCGGACATGTTATATCCGGAGAAGGAATAGCAGTAGACCCCGCCAAAGTCGACACTGTGACAAACTGGGAATCACCCACGTCAGTTGGAGAGATCCGGAGTTTTCTTGGACTTGCAGGATACTACCGGAGGTTCATTGAGAATTTCTCGAAGATTGCTAAGCCCATGACAGAGCTATTAAAGAAGGACACCAAGTTCAATTGGATTGAGGATTGTGAAGCTAGTTTTCAGGAGTTGAAGAAACGTTTGGTTACATCACCAGTGTTGATTCTGCCAGACCAACGCAAGGATTATGAAGTTTATTGCGACGCTTCTCGTCGAGGACTTGGAGCAGTGCTTATGCAGGAAGGAAGAGTTGTTTCATATGCTTCACGGCAACTTAAACCCCATGAGAAGAATTATGCCACGCATGATCTGGAGTTAGCAGCCGTAGTGCATGCGTTGAAGACATGGAGACATTTTCTCATCGGAAATCACTGTGAGGTGTACACGGATCACAAGAGTTTGAAGTACATTTTCACGCAAAAGGAGTTGAATCTCAGGCAGAGGAGATGGTTGGAACTCATAAAGGATTATGATATGAGATTGCACTATCACCCCGGAAAGGCTAACGTAGTAGCAGACGCGTTGAGCCGCAAGAGCCATGTCAACACACTCATGACCGGAGAGTTACCGAAAGTATTAGCCGAGGATCTTCGCGAGCTATGTTTGGAGATAGTACCGAGAGGTTACGTAGCAACGTTGGAGATTCAGTCTACCTTGATGGAAAAGATCAGGGAAGCTCAAAAGACAGACAAGGAGATTGCAGAAATAAAGAAAAGGATGAGCAAAGGAAAAGCCAAGGGATTTCGTGAGGATGAGCACGATACCTTATGGTTTGAGGACCGCGTTTATGTGCCTAATGATCCGGAGATCAGGAAATTGATCTTGCAAGAGGCCCATGATTCGCCGTATTCGATTCACCCAGGAAATACCAAGATGTATTTGGATTTAAAGGATACTTTCTGGTGGACCGGAATGAAGAAGGATATTGCGGAGTGTGTAGCAGTTTGTGATGTATGTCAGAGAGTAAAGGCAGAGCATCAAAAGCCAGCAGGATTGCTACAACCATTGCCGATACCCGAATGGAAGTGGGAGAAACTAGGCATGGATTTTATCACGGGATTGCCCAGGACTCGTTCAGGCTATGACTCAATATGGGTTGTAGTCGATCGTTTGACGAAAGTAGCTCATTTCATCCCAGTGAAGACCACTTACACCAGTGCTAAGTTGGCAAAGATATACATGACCAGAACCGTATGTTTGCATGGAGTTTCGAGGACCATTGTATCAGATAGAGGAACCCAGTTTACCTCGAAGTTTTGGAATCAGTTACATGAAACTTTGGGAACCAGGCTAGAATTCAGTACAGCTTTTCACCCACAGACAGATGGTCAGACCGAGAGAGTCAATCAGATTTTGGAGGACATGTTGAGAGCTTGTGCGCTAGATTATGGATCTAGTTGGGACGACAACCTGCCATATGCAGAGTTTTCTTACAACAACAGTTATCAAACCAGTTTGAAGATGGCCCCTTTCGAAGCTTTATACGGAAGGAGGTGTAGAACTCCATTGTTATGGGACGAAGTTGGAGACCGCCAGTTGTTTGGACCAGACTTGATTAA
The DNA here is from genome assembly GCF_018294505.1 of Triticum aestivum. Lineage (NCBI taxonomy): Eukaryota > Viridiplantae > Streptophyta > Magnoliopsida > Poales > Poaceae > Triticum > Triticum aestivum. Next base: position 243,784,822 of record NC_057802.1, on the reverse strand, counting down.
GGAATCGGAACAGAAGGTGAAATTGATTCGCGATAGGCTCAAGGTAGCCCAGTCCAGGCAGAAGAGTTATGCGGATTCTAAACGCAAGGAGACAGTTCACGAAGTCGGAGACAGAGTTTATCTTCGTGTATCACCACTTCGAGGAGTGAAGCGCTTTGGAGTTAAAGGAAAATTAGCGCCACGTTTTGTCGGACCATACAAAATTTTGGAACGTATGGGAGAAGTTGCTTACAAGCTGGAATTGCCTGAAGGATTGTCAGGAGTTCATGATGTATTTCACGTTTCCCAGTTGAAGAAGTGCCACGCAGAGATGGCTGAGATACCACTGAGAGATACAGTGCCACTGGAAGCGATTCAGTTGGAAAGTGATTTGACCTATGAGGAGAAACCAGTCAAGATTCTCGAGTATGCCAGCCGAGTCACCCGTAGCAAGGTTATCAAGTTTTGCAAAGTTCAGTGGAGTCACCACACTGAAGATGAAGCCACCTGGGAGCGAGAGGAAGATCTACGGAAGAACCACTCTCACCTATTTTCTAGCCAACCCGAATCTCGAGGGCGAGATTCATCTTAAGGGGGGTAGGTTTGTAACATCCCAAATTTTCAATTTGGAATGTTATACATTAGATCATCATTGCATAGCATATTTTATTGCATTTTGGCAAATCCTCGAAAATCCTAAGCAACTCGAGGACCCTCGGAGAGAGTTGGGGATTTTTCCCGGTTTTCATATTTGATTTTTATCAAATAATAAAATGAGGATTTTTGGTTTTAATTATTTTTCTCTCCAAAAAATATTTCATATTAAAATAAATGAGAGGAGAAAATATGACTTCTCCAAAATAATTGAAATATTGGAGGAAAATATTAAAATCAAATATTTGATTTTATTCGGATTTTATTTGCAATTTTGATTGCATTAAAAAATTGCACGTTTTCAAAACTGCATTTTTTGGGCCAAGAAAATGTTCATCTCGTTCTAATTATTTTAATTAGACGGTGAAATTTTGTTTTGGCATTTTTGGATGTTTATTTATTTTCTTACGATTTTTTTTGTTCGGCAGAATTATTTAAAAAAACGCCCGAGCGCGCCGACTGGGCCGAAGCCCAGCCGACGGCCCAGCTGCCCCGCGCCCCGTCTCCCACCTGGAGACCTAGCCGCCGCCGCCGCCCGAGTCCCGGTCGGGGACGACGCCGCCGCCGCCTTGCCCCCTCTCCCACGGCACCCCCCTCCTTAAGTGCCGCCCGCCGCCGCCCCTCTCCTTCACCCCGTTCCCGCCCCGACCCGCACCCGCCGACGCCGGAGGAGCTCGACGCCGGAGCCGACCCCGGCGCCCGAAGGAGCCGCCGCCCCGGAGCCCGTACGCCGCCGCCGACGCCGCCCCTCGCCGCCCCCGACGACGCCCGAGCCCCGCCGGACTTGCCCCGATGAGGTAGCCGAGCCGCCGACCGAACCGCCCGGTTTTTTTTAAACCGCTCGGTTTATTATTATTTTTGAAACCCTAGGTTTATTATTTTTAAGATCGGTTTATTTTTTTGTTTAATTAATTAGTGAACGTTCACCGATCTGTTCGTTTTAACGAACGTGTTCGTCGGTTAGTCGCTGTTAACGAACGTCCGTTCGTTTAACTGTTCGTCAGTTTTCTTTTTCGTCGGTTTTTCCGCGATTATTCCAGATCGCGATTTCTGATCAGATTTTCGTTCTGGTTTATCTTTTCGCTCGTTTGTCGGAATCAGGCGATTCAAGCGCCTAGAGTTTCGTCTCGAAATTCTCTTTCCGTTTAACCAACTCAAACAAGTTTTTGCTACTGTAAAATTTGACTTAGATCCAGATTAGTACAGGAAGCTTGTTTCTTTCGCCGTTTGACTTTCGTTGCTTCGTTTGATTTGATTCTTTTTGCAAACCGGAGTTCTTAAGTTGAACTTTCTGGTTAGATCTTTTATTTGAGTTTTACCTGTGCATTTGATGAGTGCTTATTGTATGCTTGTTTGTTTGCGATAGAGTACCCGGAGTGCGCCGCTTGCTACTTCGAATCTCTAGGTTTCACGGATCATCAGCAAGGCAAGTAACACTTTGATCATATCCCTTCCATACCCAGTTTTTATGCATTAGTTTCATCCTCAAACATTGCATGATTAGGATCTAATTAAATTGTGGGTTTTGGGAAGTAGTTGAGGTAGTACCTATTACCTGTTTTGTTATCAAACCCTTGGGAGTTACTTCTACGTTTGCTTATATTGCTATGCTATGCTAGTAGACATGGATTGGGTTTGAGTGTATCCATGACAGATGTGAGATTGTTAATATATGGTTAAACTTAAGGTGGCCACTAAAACTCACATCTGGGTGGATTGAGGTACCTGGGTATTCCAGGATTGCCTGTTTTCTTTTGGACTGCCACTCAGGTTCAAAGGGATCATGAGATTATTCATGCTAGAAACTTTCATGTGCAGCCACAAGCTATTATGGGCTCTAGCATAGTTGATTAAGTTGTGTGAACTCTTACAGTGGTAGACTAGCAGATGTAGGGGATGTAGGTGTACCGGTCTACCCATCGTAAGGTGCTAACGCTTCTGAAAGACCGTGTCTCGGTCATCCGTTTCTCAAACATCATGTAGTGCGAGAATCAAGCAGAGGCGATCGAGTCTTGTGGGGAAAAGTGCACAAACCTCTGCAGAGTGTACAATCTAATCATGGTTAGCCGTGTCCCCGGTTATGGACATCTTGAGTATCTAGTACTTGGATTATCATGTGAATCTCATCATGTTACTTTAATTAATTTTGTTGGGTTAATGATGATACTTAATTGGGATTGAGAATGCTGTCAACCATTCTCAATGTTTAACAACCACCATGATAGTTAAATAAAATTTATTCCTTTGCAGTAGGGAAAAATTGGCTTTTTGCAAAACAGTAACCATAGAGCCTTCTACCAGCCAAATATGCATGTAGTGATAGCATCATTCTGTTCATTACTCTCTATGTGTTATTTTGCCAGCATATTCCATGTGCTGACCCATTTTCGGGCTGCAACGTTTCATGTTGCAGACTTTTCAGACGACGAGTAAGGTGCCTTAGGTCGTGGTCTTATACTCAGTGATGCCGTTGGAGTTGATGGACTCACTTATCTTCCAAGTCTTCCGCTGTTATCGTATTTAGATGGCCTTAAGCCATATTTATCATACTTATTTCTCTTTTGAGATACTCGTTGTAATAAGTGTGTGATTGCTACTCTGTTATAAATCCTCCATTTGTACTGTGCGTGTCAGCATTACTGATCCAGGGATGACACTGGTGCACAGCAGCACAGACTGTTTGAGGTCTGGTCGCTACAATTGCAATCCGGTTTTTATTGGCCTACTCTCTTCAAAGACGCCCGTAAGTTTGTCTTGTCTTGTGATGAATGTCAAAGAATTGGTAATATTAGTAGACGTCAAGAAATGCCTATGAATGGTTCACTTGTTATTGAACCATGTGATGTTTGGGGCTTTGATTATACGGGACCGTTTCCTTCCTCTAATGGGTATACTCATATTTTAGTTGTTGTTGATTACGTTACTAAGTGGGTAGAAGCTATTCCAACTAGTAGTGCTGATCATAACACCTCTATTAAGATGCTTAAAGAAGTTATTTTTCCGAGGTTTGGAGTTCCTAGATATTTAATGACTGATGGTGGTTCACATTTTATTCATGGTGCTTTTCGTAAAATGCTTGCTAAGTATGATGTTAATCATAGAATTGCATCTCCATATCACCCGCAGTCTAGTGGTCAAGTAGAACTTAGTAATAGAGAGCTCAAATTAATTTTGCAAAAGACTGTTAATAGATCTAGAAAGAATTGGTCCAAGAAACTTGATGATGCATTATGGGCATATAGAACTGCATATAAAAATCCTATGGGCATGTCTCCGTATAAAATGGTTTATGGAAAAGCATGTCACTTACCTCTCGAACTAGAACATAAGGCATATTGGGCCATTAAAGAGCTCAATTATGATTTCAAACTTGCCGATGAGAAGAGGTTATTTGACATTAGCTCACTGGATGAACGGAGAACCCAAGCCTATGAGAATGCCAAACTGTTTAAAGAAAAAGTTAAAAGATGGCATGACAAAAGGATACAAAAGCGTGAGTTTAATGTAGGAGATTATGTGTTGCTATTCAACTCTCGTTTAAGATTTTTTGCAGGAAAACTTCTCTCTAAATGGGAAGGTCCTTACGTTATCGAGGAGGTCTATCGTTCCGGTGCCATAAAAATCAACAACTTCGAAGGTACAAATCCGAAGGTGGTGAACGGTCAAAGAATCAAACATTATATCTCAGGTAATCCTATAAATGTTGAAACTAATGTTATTGAAACCGTAACCCCGGAGGAGTACATAAGGGACACTTTCCAGAACGTTTCAGACTCCGAAAAGGAATAGGTATGTGGTACGGTAAGTAAACCGACTCCAAAACAGTTCTAATAGTAATTTTTCTCCGTTTTGGAATATTTAAGAAAATAGGAAACTAAGAAGCAGTCCGGGAAGGACACGAGGCGCCCACAAGGGTGGAGGGCGCGCCCTACCCCCCGGGTGCGCCCCCTGCCTCTGCGCACCTCGTGTGCCCTCCGGACTCCGTTTTCTTGCACGATACTTATTTTGGTCGGTAGAAATTCATTATATAATCTCCCGAAGGTTTTGACCACCGTATCACGCAAACATCCTCTGTCTTTGTTTCGAGCTGTTTTCTGCCAGAGTTGTCAAAAGCCAGGCATCATGTCGTCCCCCTCCTTCAACAATGAGGGCAACGATGCTTGGCTAACGAAGATAGAGCTGAAGAGAGAAGATCCCGGGGGGATTGATGTCTACTACACAACCTTCTTCTTGTAGACGTTGTTGGGCCTCCAAGTGCAGAGGTTTGTAGGACAATAGCAAATTTCCCTCAAGTGGATGACCTAAGGTTTATCAATCCGTGGGAGGCGTAGGATGAAGATGGTCTCTCTCAAGCAACCCTGCAACCAAATAACAAAGAGTCTCTTGTGTCCCCAACACACCCAATACAATGGTAAATTGTATAGGTGCACTAGTTCGGCGAAGAGATGGTGATACAAGTGCAATATGGATGGTAGATATAGGTTTTTGTAATCTGAAAATATAAAAACAGCAAGGTAGCAAGTGGTAAAAGTGAGCGTAAACGGTATTTCAATGCTAGGAAACAAGGCCTAGGGTTCATACTTTCACTAGTGCAAGTTCTCTCAACAATAATAACATAATTGGATCATATAACTATCCCTCAACATGCAACAAAGAGTCACTCCAAAGTCACTAATAGCGGAGAACAAACGAAGAGATTATGGTAGGGTACGAAACCACCTCAAAGTTATTCTTTCCAATCAATCCGTTGGGCTATTCCCATAAGTGTCACAAACAGCCCTAGAGTTCGTACTAGAATAACACCTTAAGACACAAATCAACCAAAACCCTAATGTCACCTAGATACTCCAATGTCACCTCAAGTATCCGTGGGTATGATTATACGATATGCATCACACAATCTCAGATTCATCTATTCAACCAACACATAGAACCTCAAAGAGTGCCCCAAAGTTTCTACCGGAGAATCAAGACGAAAACGTGTGCCAACCCCTATGCATAGGTTCATGGGCGGAACCCGCAAGTTGATCACCAAAACATACATCAAGTGAATCACGTGATATCCCATTGTCACCACAGATACGCACGGCAAGACATACATCAAGTGTTCTCAAATCATTAAAGACTCAATCCGATAAGATTACTTCAAGGGGAAAACTCAATCCATTACAAGAGAGAAGAGGGGGAGAAACATCATAAGATCCAACTATAATAGCAAAGCTCGCGGTACATCAAGATCGTGCCAAATCAAGAACACGAGAAAGAGATCAAACACATAGCTACTGGTACATACCCTCAGCCCCGAGGGTGAACTACTCCCTCCTTGTCATGGAGAGCGCCGGGATGATGAAGATGGCCACTGGTGAGGGATCCCCCCTCCGGCAGGGTGCCGGAACAGGGTCCCGATTGGTTTTTGGTGGCTACAGAGGCTTGCGGCGGCGGAACTCCCGATCTATTCTATTCCCCGAAGTTTTTAGGGTATATGGATATATATATAGGCAGAAGAAATACGTCAGGGGAGCCACGAGGGGCCCACGAGGGTGGAGGGCGCGCCCTAGGGGGGTGGGCGCGCCACCCTACCTCGTGGCTCCCTCGTTTCTTTCCTGACGTGCACTCCAAGTCTATCAGGTTGCTTTCCTTCCAAAAATAACTTCTCCAGAAGGTTTCATTCCGTTTCGACTCCGTTTGATATTCCTTTTCTTCAAAACACTGAAACAAGGAAAAAAAACAGGAACTGGCACTGGGCTCTGGGTCAATAGGTTAGTCCCAAAAATAATATAAAAGTGCATAGTAAAGCCCATAAAACATCCAAGATGGATAATATAATAGCATGAATACTTCATAAATTATAGATACGTTGGAGACGTATCAGCATCCCCAAGCTTAATTCCTGCTCGTCCTCGAGTAGGTAAATGATAAAAGAAATAATTTATGAAGTGTGAATGCTAGCAGGTGCACAAGTTTGATCAATGATAATTTCAATCACCTTTTCTAGCATCAATATATGTCATAACAGTAGCTCATATCATAAAACTTTGCATGATCAAGTAACAAACTATTCACATGTTAAAGTATAGATCATAAACTTTCTTGAAAACTAACAAACTATGTTCTCAGTCATCTAACAATTGCAATTCATCTTATTTTCAGAAAGAGTCTATGTCAGAGCTTTGATTCAGCAAACTTCACATACTCAACTATCATTTAGTCTTCCATGATTGCTACCACTCAAAGCATATTTTTAGAACAAATAGTATTCATCAAACACAGAGAAAGATAGGGGCTTAATATTTTGCCTCCCAACCTTTTACCTCAAGGGTAATGTCAACAATAATAATTCATGCTCAAATACATTTGAATGGCCATATATGCTTAGATCTTTCCATCATATGATGCTTGCCAACTAAAGAGTGGGTTGGAATGAGAAGGAATACTACTGACTCTTGCATAAAAGTAAAAGATAGGCCCTTCGCAGTGGGAAGCAGGGATTTGCAGAGGTGCCAGAGCTCGAAGCTAAAACAGAGATGAAAATAATTTTGAGAGGCATGCTTTCATTGTCAACATAACGACCAAGAGTTCCCAATATCTTCCATACTAGATACATTATAGGCGGTTCCCAAACAGAAAGGTAAAGATTTTTACTCCCCCTCCACCAACAATCATCAATCCATGGCTTGCCCGAAACAACGGGTGCCTCCAACTAACATCAAACCTGGGGGAGTTTTGTTTGCAATTATTTTTTATTTGATTTCGATCTTTTGATCATGGGACTGGGCATCCCAGTTACCGGCCATTTTCTCGTGTATGATGAGCAGAGTCCACTCATCGTGAGAATAATCCACCTAGCATGGAAGATACTGCTAACCCGTAGTCGCTACATGAGCGATTCGGGCATACAAAACAGATTATTATTTGAAGGTTTAGAGTTTGGCACATGCAAATTTACTTGGAACGGCAGGTAAATACCGCATATAGGTAGATATGGTGGACACTCATGGAAGAAACTTGGTTCAAGGAGTTTGATGCACAAGCTGTATTCCCGCTTAGTACAGATATTTTGGCTAGCAAAGGATTCTAAATAGCAAGCACCACATGTTAGAGGATCCAAAACAATATAACTTATACAAATATACCCAAGCATAACTCATTATGTTGTCTTCCTTGTCCAACTTCAACTAATTTGCTCAGGTTTGAAAATAATTAATGGGGATCACAATCATAGAAGATGTCCAAGATAGTATATTTATATGTGAAATCTCTCTTCCTTCAATATTCTTTCATGAATTGTTCAAGTGACCAATACAATGTTTGCTAACCTTCAATAAATTTACCACCTCTACTTCTTATATGTGAAGGCATTACTCCCCATGGGAAAGGCATATGAAACATATATAATTTCAGATTTATGACATTCAAATCATTCAACCATTTACTCATAGGATAAAAGTGAAGCACACGAGTAAATGACAAACTACTTCAAAAAGATATAAGTGAAGATCAATGAGTAGTTAAATAATTATGTAGCTATGTGAAGACTCTCTCTCATTTAAGAATTTCAGATCTTGGTATTTTATTCAAACAGCAAGCAAAACAAAATAAAATGACATGACGCTCCAAGCAAAACACATATCATGTGGTGAATAAAAATATAGCTCCAAGTAAAGTTACCGATGAACGAAGACGAAAGAGGGGATGCCTTCCGGGGCATCCCCAAGCTTAGGCTCTTGCCACTCCTTATTCCATAGTCCATCGAATCTTTACCCAAAACTTGAAAACTTCACAACACAAAACTTAACAGAGAACTCGTAAGCTCCGTTAGCGAAAGAAAACAAAACACCACTTCAAGGTACTGTAATGAACTCATTCTTTATTTATATTGGTGTTAAACTTACTGTATTCCAACTTCTCTATGGTTTATAAACTATTTTACTAGCCATAGATTCATCAAAATAAGCAAGCAACACATAGAAAACAGAATCTGTCAAAAACAGAACAGTCTGTAGTAATCTGTAACTAACGCAAACTTCTGGAACTCCAAAAATTCTAAAATAAATTGGTGGACCTGAGGAATTTGTCTAGTAATCATCTGCAAAAAGAATCAACTAAATATCACTCTCCAGTAAAAAGTTTTAGCTAATCTCGTAAGCGCTAAAGTTTCTGTTTTTTACAGTATGATCATAAAGACTTCACCCAAGTCTTCCCAAAGGTTCTACTTGGCACAAACACTAATTAAAACATAAAACCACATCTAAACAGAAGCTAGATGGATTATTTATTACTAAACAGACCAAAAAGCAAGAAACTAAAATAAAATTGGGTTGCCTCCCAACAAGCGCTAACGTTTAACGCCCCTAGCTAGGCATGATGATTTCAATGATGCTCACCTAAAAGATAAGAATTGAAACATAAAGAGAGCATCATGAAGAATATGACTAGCACATTTAAGTCTAACCCACTTCCTATGAGTAGGGATTTTGTGAGCAAACAACTTATGGGAACAATAATCAACTAGCATAGGAAGGCAAAACAAGCATAGCTTCAAGATTTTCAACACATAGAGAGGAAACTTGATATTATTGCAATTCCTACAAGCATATATTCCTCCCTCATAATAATTTTCAGTAGCATCATGAATGAATTCAACAATATAACTATCACATAAAGCACTCTTTTCATGATGCATAAGCATAGAATTTTTGTTACTCTCCACATAAGCAAAATTCTTCTCATGAATAGTAGTGGGAGCAAACTCAACAAAATAACTATCATGTGAAGCATAATCCAATTGAAAATTAAAATCATGATGACAAGTTTCATGGTTATCTTTATTCTTTATAGCATACGTGTCATCACAATAATCATCATAAATAGGAGTCATGCTTTCATCATAATAAATTTGCTCATCCAAACTTGGGGGACTAAAAATATCATCTTCATCAAACATAGCATCCCCAAGCTTGTGGCCTTGCATATCATTAGCATCATGGGTATTCAAAGAATTCATACTAACAACATTGCAATCATGCTCATCATTCGCATATTTTATGCCAAGCATTCTATGTAATTCTTCTTCTAGTACTTGAGCACAATTTCCCTTCCCATCATTTTCACGAAAGACATTAAAAAGATGCAGCATATGAGACAAACTTAATTCCATTTTTTTGTAGTTTTCTTTTATAGACTAAACTAGTGATAAAACAAGAAACTAAAAGATTCGATTGCAAGATCTAAAGATATACCTTCAAGCACTCACCTCCCCGGCAACGGCGCCAGAAAAGAGCTTGATGTCTACTACACAACCTTCTTCTTGTAGACATTGTTGGGCCTCCAAGTGCAGAGGTTTGTAGGACAGTAGCAAATTTCCCTCAAGCGGATGACCTAAGGTTTATCAATCCGTGGGAGGCGTAGGATGAAGATGGTCTCTCTCAAGCAACCCTGCAACCAAATAACAAAGAGTCTCTTGTGTCCCCAACACACCCAATACAATGGTAAATTGTATAGGTGCACTAGTTCGGCGAAGAGATGGTGATACAAGTGCAATATGGATGGTAGATGTAGGTTTTTGTAATCTGAAAATATAAAAACAGCAAGGTAGCAAGTGGTAAAAGTGAGCGTAAACGGTATTGCAATGCTAGGAAACAAGGCCTAGGGTTCATACTTTCACTAGTGCAAGTTCTCTCAACAATAATAACATAATTGGATCATATAACTATCCCTCAACATGCAACAAAGAGTCACTCCAAAGTCACTAATAGCGGAGAACAAACGAAGAGATTATGGTAGGGTACGAAACCACCTCAAAGTTATTCTTTCCAATCAATCCGTTGGGCTATTCCTATAAGTGTCACAAACAGCCCTAGAGTTCGTACTAGAATAACACCTTAAGACACAAATCAACCAAAACCCTAATGTCACCTAGATACTCCAATGTCACCTCAAGTATCCGTGGGGATGATTATACGATATGCATCACACAATCTCAGATTCATCTATTCAACCAACACATAGAACCTCAAAGAGTGCCCCAAAGTTTCTACCAGAGAATCAAGACGAAAACGTGTGCCAACCCCTATGCATAGGTTCATGGGCGGAACCCGCAAGTTGATCACCAAAACATACATCAAGTGAATCACGTGATATCCCATTGTCACCACAGATACGCACGGCAAGACATACATCAAGTGTTCTCAAATCATTAAAGACTCAATCCGATAAGATTACTTCAAGGGGAAAACTCAATCCATTATAAGAGAGAAGAGGGGGAGAAACATCATAAGATCCAACTATAATAGCAAAGCTCGCGGTACATCAAGATCGTGCCAAATCAAGAACACGAGAAAGAGATCAAACACATAGCTACTGGTACATACCCTCAGCCCCGAGGGTGAACTACTCCCTCCTCGTCATGGAGAGCGCCGGGATGATGAAGATGGCCACCGGTGAGGGATCCCCCCTCCGGCAGGGTGCCGGAACAGGGTCCCGATTGGTTTTTGGTGGCTACAGAGGCTTGCGGCGGCGGAACTCCCGATCTATTCTGTTCCCCGAAGTTTTTAGGGTATATGGATATATATAGGCAGAAGAAATACGTCAGGGGAGCCACGAGGGGCCCACGAGGGTGGAGGGCGCACCCTAGGGGGGTGGGCTCGCCCCCTACCTCGTGGGTCCCTCGTTTCTTTCCTGACGTGCACTCCAAGTCTATCAGGTTGCTTTCCTTCCAAAAATAACTTCTCCAGAAGGTTTCATTCCGTTTCAACTCCGTTTGATATTCCTTTTCTTCGAAACACTGAAACAAGGGAAAAAACAGGAACTGGCACTGTGCTCTGGGTCAATAGGTTAGTCCCAAAAATAATATAAAAGTGCATAGTAAAGCCCATAAAACATCCAAGATGGATAATATAATAGCATGAATACTTCATAAATTATAGATACGTTGGAGACGTATCAGGTATCAACAAGGATGATGGGATCAAGAAGGCCATGGAGGACCAAGCTCCGGCAACCAAAGACGAAGACATCCTCCAACCTCATCAGAATCTTCTTACCCCAACGGAGATTGAAGCCTTCAAGATGATTGAGTTAGCTCGCATACAGAATAAGTATCTCACTCGTGAAAATATTTTGTTGAAGGAGCATATCACCGCACTCAAGGGCATTATCCACAAATTGGAGGATCTCCTACGCTCGATGTGCGATTATCCATCATCACCACCATCTTCTTCACCAGCAAAGGAGAACTGAGTATCTGGTATGGGCACTCCCCTTGGCAACTGCCAAGCTTGGGGGAGGTGCCCTGGTATCATATCACCATCACACTCCTATCTTTACCGTTTTTCTTAGTTCGATCCTTTTGGTAATATCTTGATCTAGTAGAATAAAGTTTTAGTATGATCTAGTTTTGAGTTTTGATCTATGATCCTTCTATGTAATTGAGTCCGTGAGCTATATATAATAAAGATTAGTGTTGAGTCAAGGGCTTGATTAACTTGCTATGATCTTGAGGGAAAAAAGAATAAAGAGAAATGAAGACGCCATATTGATCTTATGGAGAGTAATGACTTCACATATAAAGAGTATGATGAATAAAAGTTGTTGAGAGTGACAAACATAGTTCTGGTCATCGTTGCAATTAATAGAAAGTAATAAAGAAAGAGAGGTTTTCACATATAAATATACTATCTTGGACATCTTTTATGATTGTGAGCACTCATTAAGATATGACATGCTAAAAAGTTGATGTTGGATAAGGAAGACAACGTAATGGGTTATGTTTTCTTATATCCGAAATAAAGTATATTGTCATGGATCATCCAACATGTTGAGCTTGCCTTTCCCCCTCATGCTAGCCAAATTCTTTGCACCAAGTAGAGATACTACTTGTGCTTCCGAATATCCTTAAACCCAGTATTGTCATGAGAGTCCACCATACCTACCTATGGATTGAGTAAGATCCTTCAAGTAAGTTGTCATTGTTGCATGCAATAAAAATTGCTCTCTAAATATGTATGATTTATTAGTGTGGAGAAAATAAGCTTTATACGATCTTGTGATGTGGAAGCAATAAAAGCGACGGACTGCATAATAAAGGTCCATATCACAAGTGGCAATATAAAGTCACGTTCTTTTGCATTAAGATCTTGTGCATCCAACCACAATAGCACATGACAACCTCTGCTTCCCTCTGCGAAGGGCCTATCTTTTACTTTTATCTTATACCTTATGCAAGAGTCATGGTGATCTTCACCTTTCCTTTTTATATATATCCAATTGGATGTACATTAGCATGAATTATTATTGTTGACATTATCCTTGAGGTAAAAGGTTGGGAGGCAACACTATAAGCCCCTATCTTTCTCTGTGTCCGATTAAAACTCCATACCCATAAGTATTGCGTGAGTGTTAGCAATTATGAAAGACTAAATGATAGTTGAGTATGTGGGCTTGTTGAAAAGCTCTTATATTGACTCTTTCCGATGTTATGATAAATTCAATTGCTTCAGTGACTGAGATTATAGTTTGTTGGTTCTCAATGAAGTTTCTGATTCATACTTGAAATTGTGAATAGATTATTACTTGAGCATAAGAAATCATATGAATATATATATATATATATATATATATATATATATATATGTTGCTGCTATAAGAATGATCATGATGCCCTCATGTCCGTATTTTATTTTATCGACACATCTATCTCTAAATATGTGGACATATTTTTCGTTATCGGCTTCCGCTTGAGGACAAGCGAGGTCAAAGCTTGGGGGTTGATACGTCCATTTTGCATCATGCTTTTATATCGATATTTATTGCATTATGGGCTGTTATTACACGATATGTCACAATACTTATGCCTATTCTCTCTTATTTTACAATGAAGAGGGAGAATGCCGGCAGCTGGAGTTCTGGGCTAGAAAAGGAGCAAATATTAGAGACCTATTCTGCACAGCTCCAAAAGTCCTGAAACTTCACGGAGGCACGTATTGGAATTAATAAAAAATACTGACGAAAGAATCCACCAAAGGGGGCCCGCACCCTGGCCACGAGGGTGGGGGGCGCGCCCTACCCCCTGGGCGCGCCCCCTGCCTCGTGGGCCCCCTGGCAGGCCTCCGGTGCCCATCTTCCGCTATATGAAGTCTTTTACCCTGGAAAAAATCATAAGCAAGCTTTCGGGAAGAAACACCGCCGCCACGAGGTGGAACCTTGGCGGAACCAATCTAGGGCTCCGGCGGAGCTGTTCTGCCGGGGAAACTTCCCTCCGGGAGGGGGAAATCAGCGCCATCGTCATCACCAACGATCCTCTCATCGGGAGGGGGTCAATCTCCATCAACATCTTCACCAGCACCATCTCCTCTAAAACCCTAGTTCATCTCTTGTATCCAATCTTTGTCCCAAAGCCTCAGATTGGTACCTGTGGGTTGCTAATAGTGTTGATTACTCCTTGTAGTTGATGCTAGTTGGTTTATTTGATGGAAGATCATATGTTCAGATCCTTTATGCATATTAATATCCCTCTGATTATGAACATGAATATGATTTGTGAGTAGTTACGTTTGTTCCTGAGGACATGGGAGAAGTCTTGCTATAAGTAGTCATGTGAATTTGGTATTCGTTCGATATTTTGATGAGATGTATGTTGTCTTTCCTCTAGTGGTGTTATGTGAACGTCGACTACATGACACTTCACCATTGTTTGGGCCTAGAGGAAGGAATTGGGAAGTAATAAGTAGATGATGGGTTGCTAGAGTGACAGAAGCTTAAACCCTAGTTTATGAGTTGCTTCGTAAGGGGCTGATTTGGATCCATATGTTTCATGCTATGGTTAGGTTTACCTTAATACTTCTTTTGTAGTTGCGGATGCTTGCAATAGGGGTTAATCATAAGTGGGATGCTTGTCCAAGAAAGGGCAGCACCCAAGCACCGGTCCACCCACATACCAAATTATCAAAGTAACGAACGCGAATCATATGAGCGTGATGAAAACTAGCTTCACGATGATTCCCATGTGTCCTCGGGAGCGTTTTCCTTCATATAAGAGTTTGTCCAGGCTTGTCCTTTGCTACAAAAAGGATTGGGCCATCTTGCTGTACCTTATTTACTTTCATTACTTGTTAATCGTTACAAATTACCTTATCACAAAACTATCTGTTACCGATAATTTCAGTGCTTGCAGAGAATACCTTACTGAAAACTGCTTGTCATTTCCTTCTGCTCCTCGTTGGGTTCGACACTCTTACTTATCGAAAGGACTACGATAGATCCCCTATATACTTGTGGGTCATCAGCTAGTTGGTAGCAAACGATTTTTTTATGTGGCAACCCAGCCGTTGCCGTGCAAACATTTTAACCGTAACGACAATGTTCAATCTGAAACATAAAAAATATGATGTCAGATTTTTTAATGATTGGGCGAGCAATTGGCCCACTTGGTAACGCAATACAATTTTGTTGCGAGCAGGACCCGGGAGCAACTAACTGAGGATCGCTCGTTCCCAGCCTCCACAAGGGTCACTTGGGGATGGGCCGCCGCCAAGTGTCACGCTCTGGGCGCTTCCTCCATATATTATTTTTTATTTTTCCGCACGCGTTTTCGGCATTTTAGATATTTTTTTTCCTTTTCGATTTTTCACCAGCCTTCCTTAGCTTTTTGACTAAAGTTTTTTTTCTTCAAAAAACGCGTTTTTTCTTCGACGAGAGGCACGATTTTGCTTTTACGGGAGGGATAATTTTGCTTCCTGAGAGGCATGGTCATGCCTCTCGAAAACGAAAAGAAACATGGTTTCTCTTTTTTCTTTCATCTGCGCGAGGCACAGTTTTGCTTCCACGAGAGGCACGGCCGTGCCTCTTGGAAACGAAAAAAACACCTTTTTTTTTTCTTTCGTGAGAGGCACGATTTTGCTTTCGCGAGAGACATATTTTGCTTCCGCGTCGTGCCTCTCGGAAACGATTTTTTTTCCTTTTTTTCTCCCGTGAGAGGCACGGTTTTGCTTCCACGAGAGACACGATTTTGCTTCGGGAGAGGCACGGCCGTGCCTTCCGGAAACGAAAAAAACACGTTTCTATTTTTTTTTCTTTTGTGAGATGCGCTTTTTTGCTCCCGCGAGAGGCATGGCCGTGCCTATCATAAACGACTTTTGAAAAGGAAAAAAAAAGTGCTCCCGGTCCTTTTTTTCCTGTTTTTACGTGAATTTTTTTCGTCAAAACCTATCCGTGTGAGATCTAGTGTTAAAGATCTTGACGCGATAATTCAACGGTGAAAACAGTTCGAGATTTGGACCCACAATTGAATAGATAAATCGTTTTGAATAAACGACTCTACAACAAAAGGAAAAACTCTCCGGTCGCGACAAGTGACGTACGTGCAACACGCCACTTGTCGCGATCTGAAAAGGTGGAAGCGATCTTTCGAAGGAGTATATATTCCTTAATTTCAGCAGGACCCCCGCAACGCAACGCCCACCCGTGAAAATTGTACTTACAGAAGAGCCTGTCACTGACCGTCCGGGCCCGCTCCTCAGCAACCGTGCGTCCGCGCCTACGTTACCTTCCCCTCTCCGCTGCGCACGCGGCCTCCAGAAGCTTCCGCCCTCCTCCTTCTCCTCCTCCTCGGCCGCCACCGACCCGACGCGTCCATATATCCTTCCTTCCCTTCCCTACCGTCGTGGAGAAGAGGAGAACAAGGCGTACTCGGGCGGATCAGGGATCGGCGATGGATTTCGAGCTGCGGAGCGCGCGGGAGAAGCTGGAGAGGGAGCAGCGGGAGCGGATGCAGCGCGCTAAGGCCAAAGCCGACCGCGAGCGCCGCGCCAAGGCCGAGGCCGCGCGCCGCCGCGACGCGCTCGAGGCCTCAAACAGGG
>NC_057802.1:243729635-243768093 GCF_018294505.1 Triticum aestivum | reverse complement strand
CCCCTCCCCTCCCCTACCCTGCACACCTAACCCTCGTCTCATCCATCTCGTATGCTCGGAATCATGGCAGCTGTCTTCGTCTTCGGTGGTCGATCGCGATTACAAGTTTAATTTTGTCCTCCGCCAAATGAACATGGATGCTCCTCCCGAATCTGACTCCTAAACCCAGAAAGGAAACCCTCGATTTGGTCCTCGGTTTTGTTCCAACTAGAATGTCAACCCAGATATCTGCCCACGTTCAGACAAGACATGGATTGTTCAATCGTGCCTGTTTCCCTTCCCTCTTTAGAAACCATGATCTCGACTCCCAACCGCTTCGTTAATCCTTTGGGGCCTTGTCGACGATATATTTTGATTTTGCATTGTTCAATTATACTTCTTGGTGTTCATGATAAGATTACAATTTCTCTCAAGTGTCTACTACTCTTACCTTATGATGATGTTTCACTGGGTGCTGATGATGAACTTCTTTCTATCTAGGCTGACCAGAAAATGGAAGAGGTGATGCAACTCGGAAAGGGTATCTCTTTTTCACACATGTTTGAAGCACTGTGATATGACGGTCCAGGGGATAAGATTAAGCTGCCACCATCTTCTTTCAAGGATTTATCCGATCAAGGAGCGCTTGACAAAGGTCCCATGTACTTCAGGCTGTCCAAGGTTAGGGACAGAGTTCCAGGTGCCTCTCCAGATCAAGACGCCGAGGAGGCAACCTGCTGTGGCGTTCTTGAATTCACTGCAAGGGAAGGCTCTGCACAACTCCCATCACATGTCTGGAACAATTTGTTTCAGAGTGACATCCCAGATGTTCCTTTGATTGAGGTGAGGTATGCAAGTTTGCCCAAAGGGACATATGCGAAACTTAAGCCGGAAGGAATGGGATTTTCAGATCTCCCTAACCATAGAGCTGTCCTTGAAACGGCACTGCGCAATCACGCAACACTATCTGAAAATGATGTTGTCATGGTCAACTACGGACAACTGCAGTATAAGTTGAAGGTTCTTGAGTTGAAGCCCGCATCAAGTGTTTCTGTGCTGGAGACGGATGTTGAAGTTGACATTGAGGAACCAGATTCAGTTTTTGACAATGAAGAAAATCAACATGTGCTTGTGCCGCTCGAGACTGGGAAGGTCGAATCTGGAGCTGTGGAAGAAGGGAAGTTCAGGTACTACAAATTTTCTGTCGAGGAAGGTGTGGCTGAGAAAGTTGCGTCTGGTTGTGCAAATATTGAGGTAAAGATAGAGTCTGATACAAGTGGCGGTGACACTGATATTTATGTTTCAAGGCATCCTTTAGTATTCCCAACTCAGCACCGTCATGAGTGGTCATCTCATGAGATGGGATCTAAGGTTCTTATACTCAAACCAAAGGATGCTACTTTGGTCAGTGGCCTTTACAGTGTTGGGGTTTACGGTTTCAAGGCCACAGCGAAGTTTCAACTTTCTGTAGCTATCAAGGATGTTATTGATAGCCATAGGATTGGTGAGCAGGGTAGTGTGTCATCAGCCGGCAATGGTGACTCAGTGGTTTGTAAGAACTGCAAACGACATATATCTAGCCGGACCTCAGTACTTCATGAGGCATACTGTGTGAGGCACAATGTTATTTGCATGCATGATGGATGTGGAGTAGTTCTTCGTAAGGAAGTAGCAGCAGATCATGTGCATTGCAGTAAGTGTGGACAAGCTTTCCAGCAGAGAGAAATGGAGAAGCACATGAAAGTCTTCCATGAGCCGCTGAACTGCCCCTGCGGGGTAGTTCTAGAAAAGGAAGAAATGGTATGCCTTAACTCATCCTATTTATTATCTTCTGCTCTTACAACAGATGAACTTTTCAGCTCTTGCAGTTCTATCAAGATTTATCTATTTTCAGCAGTATATGATAATGGGCTGTTTGGTTCTAGGCCTAGCAGCCACATTTTGCCACACATTTTTGCCAAGCTTGCCTAAGGTTAGTTCATCAAAATGAGAGCCACAAGTTGGCAAGGCTAAGGGAATCTTGCCACACTTTTTGTGAGTATGCCATGTGGGGCCCAAGTGTGGCTTGCCTAAGGTGTGGCTAGAACCAAACACTCACTTAAGTTGGTCAAACTTGCCTAACCTTAGGTGTGGCAATCTTTGGCAAAGTTAGTCACAAACCAAACAGCCCTGTTATTTCCATCTTACATTTTCAACACCAATCTATTTTCAGCAGTCAACTTGTATCGCTGATATTCTTCACACATTTCGTACGGCAAAGCCTACATATGCCAAACGACTAACTTGCTTTGTTCTTTAATGTCAGGTCAAACACCAATCCTCAACCTGCCCATGTCGCTTGATTGTGTGCCGTTTCTGTGGCGACACAGTTCAAGCTGGTGGACAGCCGCTGGATGTTCGAGATCGGCTTCGAAACATGTGCGAACATGAGAGTATCTGTGGATCCAGGACTGCACCATGCGGCTCTTGTGGGCGATCGGTCATGCTTAAGGAGATGGACATTCATGCAATAGCTGTCCATCAAAAGAGCTGATTTTTATAACCCTACGGACCGAGCCTCTGTACTGCATATATGTTGGTATTTGTAAAATCTCCGATTGTTTGCTAGTCCATGGAAAACAGTGGCGCGGTGGTGTCCGTTATCTGTTTGTATCTTCCTTCTGTATACATATTATTTATAATCTACTCCTTTTTTGACACTAGACTAGTCAAAAAACGTCTTACTAGGACGGAGGGACTACTTAGACTTAAACAACATTTTTGTAACTTCCTTCCCAGGAATAAATATCCACAAATTTGTGTAGCAACTTCAAATATAGTGGTAACTTTTGTGGCAAGTAGGCGGCTACCAATGTAGTCCCTCCGATGCCACGACTAGTCCAGAAATGAAAATGTGTTAGCATCCCAGTTAGAGCAACTCTAGTGGAGTCGTCGCAATAACCATATGTATGATGACTTTAGGCCAGTCTAGCGGAGTTATTATGTTGTTTCATTGCCATCTTGTTTCATTGTCATACTTCTTACTTTAGCCGAAAAAGGCCATTCTAGCAGACTTGCGAGCCAACATGTTTTAAGGTTGCGAGGGGATCTTTGGAGTGCATTTATATCAACAACGGTTTGATGTGAACGACATTTTCTCTCTCGTCGTTCTTCCTGAGTGACCAGATGGGATAGCCCTTCTAAGACTTGTCACAATATATGTTACAACCTGATAGAGGCGACAGTGTCCCGTCTTTCAATAAGATGGTGATTATCGTTTTGGAGGAGTAGACTTTCACGATCCGACTACGAACGTGCGAGGACGTCGCGCCTTAGCAATCGCTAAACCAACTCCGAGAGGTTATTGACCATGCCGGAGCACGATCAACCTGACCACGAGGGTCTGTTTCCTGCGAGCAAACGAAGAACAAGCAAGAAACAGAGATTGCAATCGGGATATTGCGAATATAAGAGGAAAGCTTTATTAATGAAGGTGGGGTTCTGTGACGCCTTTGTCTGGTCGTTGAACACAAACGAAGTACGCGAAGTTGAAGCTATGACGAACTTTTAATCTAAACAAAACCCACAGTCTAAACGGTGCCCTAAGGGCTGTATATATGGAGGAAGAGGGGGGAATTTCGTGGCCCTTGGGGAAGAGGTCCGAAACCAACCCTATCTCTTGTTTCCCCACACATACGGACTCTAAAAACAGCCTATACTTATGTATTTCAAAATTACATGGGCCTGACCCAATAATAAGGTGACGCATCATCTATTATTGGGTCAGGCCCATGTAATTTCGTGGCCTTTGAACGAAATTTATGAAGTGGTATCTTGTATATTTCGTCCAAGGCTTCATGCACTCCTTATGGTGGCTTCAAAGTCCTGAAATCATCACTTGTAACTCCGTTCTTGGTCCCCTTGCGCATGCCATCATCTCCCTACTTGGTCTTGCTCCAGTGTTCATCCATCTTATCCATGCCAGGCCCTTCATTTGTAAGCAAAACAAATGTATCCAATTTAGGCAGCATCGTATTCTCATGAACATTAGAATCATTACCAAGAAACGAAAGTATCTGGTAATTCAATTGGCGTGCGCGAGCTCTAGTAATTGGTCCAGTATGTATAGCAGCAGGGGCTGTGGGTGTAACAATGGTATTGATGTCCTCATCATCCTCTCCTTTTTGAAATGAAGTCGTCCTCGACGGAAGCTCATCTTCCTCACCCAAATAAGGTTTCAAATCTGCAATGTTAAAAGTGGGACTAACCCCAAAATCTGCAGGCAGCTCAAGTTTATATGCATTATCATTTATTTTCTCTAACACCTTAAAAGGACCATCAGCACGTGGCATTAGTTTTGATTTGCGCAAATTAGGAAATCTATCCTTACGCAAATGTAACCAAACAAGATCTCCAGGTGCAAACACAACATGTTTTCTACAGTTATCTCCAGCAAGTTTATATTTAGCATTCATACGCTCAATGTTTTCCTTAGTTAACTCATGCATTTTCAAAATCAATTCAGCACGTTCTTTAGCATCAAAATTAACCTTCTTCGAAGATGGAAGAGGCAACAAATCAATAGGTTCATGAGGTAGGAAACCATACACAATTTCAAAAGGGCACATCTTAGTAGTAGAATGCAATGAACGATTATAAGCAAATTCAATATGAGGCAATCATTCTTCCCACATTTTCTTATTATTTTTCAAAACAACCCTAAGCATAGTAGACAATGTTTTATTGACTACTTCAGTTTGTCCATCAGTTTGGGGGTGACAAGTAGTACTAAAAAGCAGTTTAGTCCCCAACTTAGCCCATAAACATCTCCAAAAGTGGTTAAGGAATTTAGTATCACGATCTGAAACAATAGTATTTGGCACACCATGCAAGCGAATAATTTTCGAAAGAACAAATCAACAACATTAACAAGATCATCGCTTTTATGACATGGTATAAAGTGTGCCATTTTTGAAAATCTATCCACGACAACAAATATGCTATCCCTCCCCTTCTTTGTTCGAGGTAAACCTAAAACAAAGTCCATAGATATATCCTCCCAAGGAACACTAGGTACAGGCAAAGGCATATATAAACCATGAGGATTGAGACGTGACTTAGCTTTTTGACATGTAGTGCAGCGAGCAACAAAACGCTCAACATCCCGCCTCATCTTTGGCCAAAAGAAATGTGTAGCAAGTATATCCTCCGTCTTCTTGACGCCAAAGTGCCCCATTAATCGTCCTCCATGCGCCTCCTGCAACAACAAATGACGAACGGAGCTAGCTGGAATGCATAGCTTGTTAGCATTAAACACAAATCCATGGTTAAGAACGAACTTGTTCCAAGTTCTCCCTTCCTTACAATTCTGCAATACATCTTTAAATTCAGCATCATGCACATATTGATCTTTGATGGTCTCCAAACCAAATATTTTAAAGTCAAGTTGTGAAAGCATAGTATAACGACGAGATAATGCATCAGCAATAACATTTTCTTTACCCTTCTTGTGTTTAATGACATAAGGGAAAGTCTCAATGAATTCAACTCATTTAGCATGTCTACGGTTTAGTTTTGCTTGACTATGTGTTTCAAAGATTCATGATCAGAATGTATAACAAATTCCTTCGGCCATAAATAATGTTGCCATGTTTCTAAGGTCCGAACAAGAGCATATAATTCTTTATCATAAGTAGAATAGTTCAGACTAGGCCCACTCAATTTTTCAGAAAAGTATGCAACAGGTTTGCCCTCTCGTAATAACACACCTCCTAATCCAATTCCACTAGCATCACATTCAAGCTCAAAAGTCTTATTAAAATCAGGAAGTTGGAGTAAAGGAGCATGTGTCAACTTATCTTTCAATACCGTGAAGGCTTCTTCCTGTGCGGTACCCCAAACAAAAGGCACATCCTTCTTTGTAAGCTCGTTGAGAGGTGCAGCAATGGTGCTGAAATCTCTCACAAAAGGCCTATAGAAACCAGCGAGGCCAAGGAAACTCCTCACTTGTGTGACCGTTTTCGGCTGCGGCCAACTCTCAATAGCTTCAATCTTGGCTTTATCAACTTCAATCCCCTGTGGAGTAACAACATAGCCAAGAAAAGATACTCGGTCGGTGCAAAAGGTGCACTTCCCAAGGTTACCAAACAAACGTGCATCACGTAGAGCAATAAAAACAGCATGTAAATGTTCCAAATGTTCCTCCAAAGATTTGCTATAAATCAATATGTCATCAAAGTAAACTACCACAAATCGTCCAATGAAAGCACGTAAAACTTCGTTCATTAATCTCATGAAAGTACTAGGTGCATTAGTTAACCCAAAAGGCATGACTAACCACTCATATAATCCAAACTTAGTTTTAGATGTTGTTTTCCATTCATCTCCCAATTTCATACGAATTATATGGTATCCACTACGCAAATCTACTTTGGAGAATATTGTAGAGCCACTCAATTCATCAAGCATATCATCTAGCCTAGGAATAGGATGACGATAACGAATAGTAATATTATTAATGCCTCTACAATCAACGCACATACTCGACGTACCATCCTTTTTCGGCACTAAAATGATAGGAACAGCACAAGGACTAAGGGATTCGCGTATATAACCTTTGTCGAGCAGCTCTTGTACTTGACGCATAATCTCCTTCGTCTCCTCTGGATTGGTACGGTATGGTGCACGGTTGGGTAACGATGCACCGGGAATTAAGTCAATTTGATGCTCAATCCCTCGAATAGGTGGTAATCCCGGTGGCACGTCTTGTGGGAAGACGTCAGCGAACTCCTGCAAAATGTTAGTGACAGCAGGGGGCAAAGAGGAAGGCACGTCCTCGAATGAAAATAATGCCTCTTTGCACACAAAAGCATAGCAAACAGATTTGCTAAAATCTAGCTCATCAATATCAGATTTGGTGGCAAGTAAACATGCACTTTTTAATTTAATTTCAGAAGCAACACTAGATGGTTTAGTATTAGGCTTCATTTGTTGCTCAAATTCTTTTGCCACAATCTGATTTTCACTCTTATTTTTATCCTGTTTTGCTTTATTAGTTCTATTAATATCATCTTTCAAAATGGAATCAGGAGTCATAGGAAGCAAAGTAATATTTTTTCCCTTATGAACAAGAGTATACTGATTGTTTCTACCATGGTGTACATAATTTTTATCAAATTGCCATGGTCTACCAAGTAATAAGGAACATGCTTGCATAGGTACCACATCACAATCAACATAATCAGCATATGTAGAGATACTAAAATGCACACGAACAGTACGTGTTACCTTAACCTTGCCGCTGTTGTTGAACCATTGGATGTAGTAAGGATGTGGATGTGGTCTTGTGGTGAGAGATAGCTTCTCCACCATATCCATGCTAGCCAAGTTGTTGCAGCTCCCTCCATCTATGATGACGCGAACAGAACGTTCCTTCACAACTCCCTTTGTATGGAACAAATTATGCCTCTGATTTTGCTCAGCTTGTGTAACCTGCACACTCAAAACACGTTGAGCAACTAAACATTCGTACCTGTCAGCATCTTCAGTAGCCATGTATTGCGTCTCATGATCAGAATCATCTCCACCATGTTCTTCATGTGTAATAAGAGCCAAAGTCTCCTCATCATAGTCACTGGCGGACTCATACCCACCATCCTCAGTAGCAATCATCACACGCTGAGATTTGCATTCTGTCGCAAAATGTCCTCTTCCCTTACAACGACGATAAATAATATCACTTGTGTGCCCTGTTGATGCCATGGAAGAAGAAGAACTCTGTGCAAGCCCGATAGGTGTGCTCTTGGCAGATAATGGTGGTTGTGCCTGCTTCCTTGTATCACGGCTGGAGGTAACAGCTGATGGAGGTGTCGGTGCAGTAGAATGTGTGGAAGTAGAGGATGCACGCGGTGTCCATGATGAAGGTCGACCTGCAGAAAAGTTAGTCCGCGCCAATGCCTGTTGATCCTGCACTTCACGTTCAGCTTTACAAGCAAGATGGAATAAACGAGTGATATTATTATAATCCTTATACTCTAGAATGGTCTGAATCTCTTTATTTAATCCACCCATAAAACGTGCAAGCATAGCTTCATTCTCCTCAACAATACCACATCTAATCATGCGAGTTTGTAATTCCTGATAATATTCTTCTACAGAATTTTTTCCTTGTCTTAAGCGCTGCAATTTTTGAAGCAATTCACGTTGATAATATGGTGGAACCCAACGAGTACGCATAGCAGTTTTCAAAGCAGCCCAAGTAGCTGGAATAGGATATAATCTACAATGTTCAGACCACCAAACACATGCAAAACTAGTAAAAGCACAAACAGCAGCAGGAACACGTCTCTCCTCAGGATATTGTAAACATGTAAAACGTTTTTCAGTTTCTAACTCCCAAGTAAGATATATATCAGGAACATATCTACCCTCAAATGGGGGAATATTCAATTTTTGTTTAGGAAGATGGTCATGAGCTTGTACCTCAGGTGGTGGTGCAGCCCTACCGTTGCGATGGTATGCATGAGGACGACCTAGTGGTGGTGGTGCTGGTGGTTGCACGTAGTTCTGATTTTGATCAACCTCATCCTCGTAATGGTCCTCCCCCTCTGCAGTAGCAGCAAGAGCTACAGAAGCATCAACAGTAGGTACACCGGCACCAGAAGTTTGACCAGGCTCAAGGGGAACGCGCTGTGCTCGTCCCATTTGATTTGGAAGGTGATGCTGTTATTGTTGTTGTTTTTGTAGAGGTGCGCCAGGTGCAGCAGGCGGTGGAAGACGCGCGAGCAATTCATTAAACTTGTTATCGAGCTTTGTTTCGAATGCCTTCTCCATGCCATCTATCTTCTCCATGGTCTCTTCAAATCTGTTTAGCACATCTTCCACCTGTCCACTCATCATTTGCTGAAACTTATCATGAAGCTCCTTGTTCGTCATGTTCTCCCAGTCAGTCTCGTCGGCTTGTGATCCTGCCATGGTTAGCAGCAATAGAAACACAAGAATATGATCCTACAGACTACTAGAAAGTGGCAGTGTGTCACAAATTCGTCAAGCAAATCTCAAATTCTTACCAGTTCTTACCCAGCAGCAGGAGGTGATAGGCAACCGTTGTAGTCAAAACTCTCAAAGCTTGGATAAAGAGATTACCAGGGAGAGTCAAACGCACGACGTAGATGTATGTGGAGCTGGGAAGACTTATAATATGGTAGCAAAAAGGGTCAGCAATAATCAATTCAGAGATGCAAAGTTGAATAAACGCTCAACGACGGTACTATGCTGGTCCTAGGCTAGACCGTGCTAGAGACGCGAGCCTAGAACACTAAAAGAATCACGGCCCTGCACGTAAGCAAGGGAAAAGCACACTCTGATATATTTTTTGCTCTTTTTTTGCGCTCCTCCTTTTTTTGCGAAAAATCACTATAATGGCGAGTGTCTCAAAACTCTTCCCAAGTCAAACTAACAGTATAGGCACGAAATTTTTTTGGATTTTTTTCCCGGAAATCATGGCTGCGACGACGAAAAAGTGTGACAAAAAATCACTATGATGGCGAATGTCTCAAAACACTCCCTGGGACCTAAAAATAGGATAGGGAAATAATATTTTCGGTCGCCGAAATTTTGGCCTAAAAACTGCCCGGGAGTCTCGAGACTCTTTTTTCGAAACCTTCTCAGGCAAGGAAACACGAATCGGAAATAGACGGATCTCGAAAACAAACCTAATATGAGAAGTGATAGAGGCAAAGGTGTCCCGTCTTTTGATGAGATGATGGATATCGCTTTGGTGGAAGTCGACTTTGACGATCCGACTACGAACATGCGATGACGTCGCGCCTTAGCAATCGCTAAACCAACTCCGAGAGGTTATTGACCACGCCGGAGCACGATCAACCTGACCACGAGGGTCTGTTTCCTGCGAGCAATCGAAGAACAAGCAAGAAACTGAGATTGCAATCTGGATATTTCGAATATAAGATGAAAGCTTTATTGATCAAGGTGGGGTTCTGTGACGCCTTTGTCTGGTCGTTGAACACAAACGAAGTACGCGAAGTTGCAGCTATGGCAAACTTTTAATCTAAACAAAACCCAAAGTCTAAACGACGCCCTAAGGGCTGTATATATGGAGGAAGAGGGGGGAATTTCGTGGCCCTTGGGGAAGAGGTCCGAAACCAACCCTATCTCTTGTTTCCCCACACATACGGACTCTAAAAATAGCCTATACTCATGTATTTCGAAATTACATGGGCCTGGCCCAATAATAAGGTGACGCAGCACCTAGAATAGCCTCTGGACGAAAGTTATGAAGTAGCATCTTGTATATTTTGTCCAAGGCTTCATGCACGCATTATGGTGGCTTCAACGTCCGGAAATCATCACTTGTAACTCCGTTCTTGTTCTCCATGCGCATGCCATCATCTCCATGCTTGTTCTTGCTCCAATGTTCATCCTTCTCAAAGCTAGGCCCTTCATTTGTAAGCAAAACAAATGTATCCAATTTAGGCAGCATCATATTCTCATGAACATTAGAATCATTACCAAGAAACGAAGTACCTGGTAATTTAATTGGCGTGCGCGAGCTCTAGTAATTGGTCCAGTATGTATAGCAGCAGGGGCTGTGGGTGTAACAATGGTATTGATGTCCTCATCATCCTCCCCTTCTTGAAATGAAGTCGTCCTCGACGGAAGCTCATCTCCCTCACCCAAATAAGGCTTCAAATCTGCAATGTTAAAAGTGGGACTAACCCCAAAATCTGCAGGCAGCTCAAGTTTATATGCATTATCATTTATTTTCTCTAACACCTTAAAAGGACCATCAGCACGTGGCATTAGCTTTGATTTGCGCAAATCAGGAAATCTATCCTTACGCAAATGTAACCAAACAAGATCTCCAACAAGTTTATATTTAGCATTCATACGCTCAATGTTTTCCTTAGTTAACTCATGCATTTTTAAGATCAATTCAACACGTTGTTTAGCATCAAAATTAACCTTCTCCGAAGATGGAAGAGGCAACAAATCAATAGGTGCACGAGGTAGGAAACCATACACAATTTCAAAAGGGCACATCTTAGTAGTAGAATGCAATGAACGATTATAAGCAAACTCAATATGAGGCAAGCATTCTTCCCACATTTTCTTATTATTCTTCAAAACAGCCCTAAGCATAGTTGTCATGTTCTATTGACTACTTCAGTTTGTCCATCAGTTTGGGGGTGACAAGTAGTACTAAAAAGCAGTTTAGTCCCCAACTTAGCCCATAAACATCTCCAAAAGTGGCTAAGAAATTTAGTATCACGATCTGAAACAATAGTATTTGGCACACCATGCAAACGAATAATTTCACGGAAGAACAAATCAGCAACATTAACAGCATCATCGCTTTTATGACATGGTATAAAGTGTGCCATTTTTGAGAATCTATCCACGACAACAAATATGCTATCCCTCCCCTTCTTTGTTCGAGGTAAACCTAAAACAAAGTCCATAGATATATCCTCCCAAGGAACACTAGGTACAGGCAAAGGCATATATAAACCATGAGGATTGAGTCGCGACTTAGCTTTTTGACATGTAGTGCAGCGAGCAACAAAATGCTCAACATCCCGTCTCATCTTTGGCCAAAAGAAATGTGTAGCAAGTACGTCCTCCGTCTTCTTCACGCCAAAGTGTCCCATTAATCCTCCTCCATGCGCCTCCTGCAACAACAAAAGACGAAGAGAGCTAGCTGGATTGCATAGCTTGTTAGCACGGAACACAAATCCATCATTAACGACAAACTTGTTCCACGTTCTTCCTTCTTTACAATTCTGCAAAACATCTTTAAAATCAGCATCATGCACATATTGATCTTTGATGGTCTCCAAACCAAATATTTTGAAGTCAAGTTGTGACAGCATAGTATAACGACGAGACAATGCATCAGCAATAACATTTTCTTTACTCTTCTTTTGGTTAATGACATAAGGGAAAGTTTCAATGAATTCAACCCATTTAGCATGTCTACGATTCAGTTTAGCTTGACTTTTAATATGTTTGAAAGATTCATGATCAGAATGTATAACAAATTCTTTGGGCCATAAATAATGTTGCCATGTTTCTAAAGTCCGAACAAGAGCATATAGTTCTTTATCATAAGTAGAATAATTCAGAGTAGGCCCACTCAATTTTTCAGAAAAGTATGCAACAGGTTTACCATCTTGTAATAACACACCTCCTAATCCAATTCCACTAGCATCACATTCAAGCTCAAAAGTCTTATTAAAATCAGGAAGTTGGAGTAAAGGAGCATGTGTCAACTTATCTTTCAATACCGTGAAGGCTTCTTCCTGTGCGGTACCCCAAACAAAAGGCACATCCTTCTTTGTAAGCTCGTTGAGAGGTGCAGCAATGGTGCTGAAATCTCTCACAAAACGCCTATAGAAACCAGCGAGGCCAAGGAAACTCCTCACTTGTGTGACCGTTTTGGGCTGCGGCCAACTCTCAATAGCTTCAATCTTGGCTTTATCAACTTCAATTCCCTGTGGAGTAACAACATAGCCAAGAAAAGATACTCGGTCGGTGCAAAAGGTGCACTTCCCAAGGTTACCAAACAAACGTGCATCACGTAGAGCAATAAAAACAACACGTAAATGTTCCAAATGTTCTTCCAAAGATTTGCTATAAATCAGTATATCATCAAAATAGACCACCACAAATCGTCCAATGAAAGCACGTAAAACTTCGTTCATTAGTCTCATGAAAGTACTAGGTGCATTAGTTAACCCAAAAGGCATGACTAACCACTCATATAAACCAAACTTAGTTTTAAATGCAGTTTTCCATTCATCTCCCAATTTCATACGAATTTGATGGTATCCACTACGCAAATCAACTTTGGAGAATATTGTAGAGCCACTCAATTCATCAAGCATATCATCGAGCCTAGGAATAGGATGACGATAACGAATAGTAATATTATTAATGCCTCTACAATCAACACACATACGCGACGTACCATCCTTTTTAGGCACGAGTATAATAGGAACAGCACAAGGACTAAGAGATTCGCGTATATAACCTTTGTCGAGCAGCTCCTGTACTTGACGCATAATCTCCTTCGTCTCCTCTGGATTGGTACGGTATGGTGCACGGTTGGGTAGCGATGCACCGTGATGAGGACATCAATACAATTATTACACCCACAGTCCCTGCTGCTATACATACTGGACCAATTACTAGAGCTCGCGCACGCCAATTAAATTACCAGGTACTTTCGTTTCTTGCTAATGATTCTAATGTTCATGAGAATATGATGCTGCCTAAATTGGATACATTTGTTTTGCTTACAAATGAAGGGCCTAGCTTTGAGAAGGATGAACATTGGAGCAAGAACAAGCATGGAGATGATGGCATGCGCATGGGGAACAAGAACGGAGTTACAAGTGATGATTTCAGGACGTTGAAGCCACCATAATGCGTGCATGAAGCCTTGGACGAAATATACAAGATGCTACTTCATAACTTTCGTCCAGAGGCTATTCTAGGTGCTGCGTCACCTTATTATTGGGCCAGGCCCATGTAATTTCGAAATACATAAGTATAGGCTGTTTTTAGAGTCCGTATGTGTGGGAAAACAAGAGATAGGGTTGGTTTCGGACCCCTTCCTCAAGGGCCACGAAGTTCCCCCCCCTCTTCCTCCATATATACAGCCCTTAGGGCGTCGTTTAGACTTTGGGTTTTGTTTAGATTAAAAGTTCGCCATAGCTGCAACTTCGCGTACTTCGTTTGTGTTCAGCGACCAGACAAAGGCGTCACAGAACCCCACCTTGATCAATAAAGCTTTCATCTTATATTCGCAATATCCAGATTGCAATCTCAGTTTCTTGCCTGTTCTTCGTTTGCTCGCAGGAAACAGACCCTCGTGGTCAGGTTGATCGTGCTCCGGCGTGGTCGATAACCTCTCGGAGTTGGTTTAGCGATTGCTAAGGCGCGACGTCCTCGCACGTTCGTAGTCGGATCGTCAAAGTCGACTTCCATCAAAGCGATATTCATCATCTCATCGAAAGACGGGACACCTTTGCCTCTATCACCTCCTGCAACAACAAAAGACGAAGAGAGCTAGCTGGAATGCATAGCTTGTTAGCACGGAACACAAATCCATCATTAACGACAAACTTGTTCCAGGTTCTTCCTTCTTTACAATTCTGCAATACATCTTTAAAATCAGCATCATGCACATATTGATCTTTGATGGTCTCCAAACCAAATATTTTGAAGTCAAGCTGTGAAAGCATAGTATAGCGACGAGACAATGCATCAGCAATAACATTTTCTTTACCCTTCTTGTGTTTAATGACATAAGGGAAAGTTTCAATGAATTCAACCCATTTAGCATGTCTACGATTCAGTTTAGCTTGACTTTTAATATGTTTCAAAGATTCATGATCAGAATGTATAACAAATTCTTTGGGCCATAAATAATGTTGCCATGTTTCTAAAGTCCGAACAAGAGCATATAGTTCTTTATCATAAGTAGAATAATTCAGACTAGGCCAACTCAATTTTTCAGAAAAGTATGCAACAGGTTTGCCATCTTGTAATAACACACCTCCTAATCCAATGCCACTAGCATCACATTCAAGCTCAAAAGTCTTATTAAAATCAGGAAGTTGGAGTAAAGGAGCATGTGTCAACTTATCTTTCAATACCGTGAAGGCTTCTTCCTGTGCGGTACCCCAAACAAAAGGCACATCCTTCTTTGTAAGCTCGTTGAGAGGTGCAGCAATGGTGCTAAAATCTCTCACAAAACGCCTATAGAAACCAGCGAGTCCAAGAAAACTCCGCACTTGTGTGACCGTTTTGGGCTGCGGCCAACTCTCAATAGCTTCAATCTTGGCTATATCAACTTCAATTCCCTGTGGAGTAACAACATAGCCAAGAAAAGATACTCGGTCGGTGCAAAAGGTGCACTTCCCAAGGTTACCAAACAAACGTGCATCACGTAGAGCAATAAAAACAGCACGTAAATGTTCCAAATGTTCTTCCAAAGATTTGCTATAAATCAGTATATCATCAAAATAGACTACCACAAATCGTCCAATAAAAGCACGTAAAACTTCGTTCATTAGTCTCATGAAAGTACTAGGTGCATTAGTTAACCCAAAAGGCATGACTAACCACTCATATAAACCAAACTTAGTTTTAAATGCTGTTTTCCATTCATCTCCCAGTTTCATACGAATTTGATGGTATCCACTATGCAAATCAACTTTGGAAAATATTGTAGAGCCACTCAATTCATCAAGCATATCATCTAGCCTAGGAATAGGATGACGATAACGAATAGTAATGTTATTAATGCCTCTACAATCAACACACATACGTGATGTACCATCCTTTTTAGGCACAAGTATAATAGGAATGGCACAAGGACTAAGAGATTCGCGTATATAACCTTTGTCGAGCAGCTCCTGTACTTGACGCATAATCTCCTTCGTCTCCTCTGGATTGGCACGGTATGGTGCACGGTTGGGTAGCGATGCACCGGGAATTAAGTCAATTTGATGCTCAATCCCTCGAATAGGTGGTAATCCCGGTGGCACATCTTGTGGAAAGACGTCAGCGAACTCCTGCAAAATGTTAGTGACAGCAGGGGGCAAAGAGGAAGGCACGTCCTCGAATGAAAATAATGCCTCTTTGCACACAAAAGCATAGCAAACAGATTTGTTGAAATCTAGCTCATCAATATCAGATTTTGTGGCAAGTAAACATGCACTTTTCAATTTAATTTCAGAAACAACACTAGATGGTTTATTATTAGGTTTCATTTGTTGCTCAAATTCTTTTGCCCCAATCTGATTTTCACTCTTATTTTTCTCCTGTTTTGCTTTATTAGCTCTATTAATGTCATCTTTCAAAATGGAATCAGGAGTCATAGGAAGCAAAGTAATATTTTTATCCTTATGAACAAGAGTATACTGATTGTTTCTACCATGGTGTACAGAGTTTTTATCAAATTGCCATGGTCTACCAAGTAATAAGGAACATGATTGCATGGGTACCACATCACAATCAACATAATCAGCATATGTAGAGATACTAAAATGCACACGAACAGTACGTGTTACCTTAACCTTGCCGCTGTTGTTGAACCATTGGATGTAGTAAGGATGTGGATGTGGTCTTGTGGTGAGAGATAGTTTCTCCACCATCTCCATGCTAGCCAAGTTGTTACAGCTCCCTCCATCTATGATGACGCGAACAGAACGTTCCTTCACAACTCCCTTTGTATGGAACAAATTATGCCTCTGATTTTGCTCTGCTTGTGTGACCTGCACACTCAAAACACGTTGAGCAACTAAACATTCATACCTGTCAGCGTCTTCAGGAGCCATGTATTGCGTCTCATTTTCAGAATCATCTCCACCATGTTCTTCACGTGTAATAAGAGCCAAAGTCTCCTCATCATAGTCACTAGCGGACTCATACCCACCATCCTCAGTAGCAATCATTACACGCTGAGATTTGCATTCTCTCGCATAATGTCCTCTTCCCTTACAACGACGACAAATAATATCACTTGTGTGCCCTGTTGATGCCATGGAAGAAGAAGAGCTCTATGCAGGCCCGGCAGGTGCGCTCTTGGCAGATAGTGGTGGTTGTGCCTGCTTTCTTGTATCACGGCTGGAGGTGGAACCTGATGGAGGTGCTGGTGCAGTGGAAGTAGAAGATGCACGCGGTGTCCATGATGAAGGTCGACCTGCAGAAAAGTTAGTTCACGCCAATGCTTGTCGATCCTGCACTTCATGTTCAGCTTTACAAGCAAGATGGAATAAACGAGTGATATTAGTATACTCCTTATACTCTAGAATGGTATGAATCTCTCTATTTAAACCACCCATAAAACGTGCAAGCATAGCTTCATTCTCCTCAACAATACCACATCTAATCATGCGAGTTTGTAATTCCTGATAATATTCTTCTACAGAATTTTTCCCTTGTCGTAAACGCTGCAGTTTTTGAAGCAATTCACGTTGATAATATGGTGGAACCCAACGAGTACACATAGCAGTTTTCAAAGCAGCCCAAGTAGCTGGAATAGGATATAATCTACAATGTTCAGACCACCATACACATGCAAAACTAGTGAGAGCACAAACAGCAGCAGCAACCCGTCTCTCCTCGGGATATTGTAAACATGTAAAACGTTGTTCAGTTTCTAACTCCCAAGTAAGATATACATCAGGAATGTATCTACCCTCAAACGGTGGAATATTCAATTTCAGTTTAGGAACATGGTCATGATCTCGTACCTGAGGTGGTGGTGCAGGCCTACCGTTGCGAATATATACCTGAGGTCGACCTGTTGGAGGTGGTGCTGGTGGCTGCACGTAGTTCTGATTTTGATCAACCTCATCCTCATAATCGCCCGCATAATCGTCATCCTCCTCAGCCGCCGCAGTAGCAGGAGCCAAAGAAGCATCAACAGCAGGTGCAGCGGCACCCGAATTTTGACCAGTCTCAATTGGAATGCGCTGTGCTCGTCCCACTTGATTTGGAAAGCGGCGTTGGAGATGTGGTTGTTGTTGTTGTAGAGGTGCGACAGGTGCATCCGGTGGTGGTTGGGGAAGACGCTTGAGCAATTCATTAAACCTGTTATCCAGCTTTGTCTCAAACGACTTCTCCACGGCATCTATCTTCTCCATAGCCTCTTCAAATCTGTTTAGCACATCTCCCACCTGGCCACTCATCATTTGCTGAAATTTATCATGCAACCCCTTGTTCGTCATGTTCTCCCAATCAGTCTCATCGGCTTGTGATCCTGCCATGGTTAGCAGCAATAGAAACACAAAAGAATATGATCCTACAGACTACTAGGAAGTGGTGGTGATGGTGGTGTGTCACAAATCCTTCAAGCGAATCTCAAATTCTTACCAGTTCTTACCCAGCAGCAGGTGGTGATTGGCAACCGTTGTAGTCAAAACTCTCAAAGCTTGGATAGAGCGATTACCAGGGAGAGTCAAACGCACGACGTTGATGTATGTGGAGCTGGGAAGGCTTATAATATGGTAGCAAAAAGGGTCAGCAATAATCAATTCAGATATGCAAAGTTGAATAAACGCTCAACGACGGTACTGTGCTAGTCCTAGGCTAGACCGTGCTAGAGACGCGAGCCTAGAACACTAACAAAATCACGGCGCTGCACGTAAACAAGGGAGGAGCACACTCTGAATTTTTTTTCACTTTTTTTCCTCTTTTTTTTGCTCCGCAACAATTTTTTTTCGAAAAAGTCTACAAATGGTCTAAAAACTGCCTAGCCAGAATTTTCCAGACTTAGTTTTTTTTTTGAAACTGGAACTATTTTTCTTCTGCGGGTAACACAAAAGTTTGGGAGTCCTTCTCTGTCACGACTCGGAGTATGGCGTGATCTGGAAATCCAAAACAGAGTAACAAAATACTGGACTTGGACTAGGACTGGTGGCGGAGATGAATCTGGTGGAACTCGGACTGGTGGCGGAGATGAATCTGGTGGAACTCGGACTGGTGGCGGATATATGTTGCAGGTGTACTCGGATTGGCATGATGGCGGCGGATATGTGGTGGCGTATATGGACTCGCATTGGCGGTGAATATGTGGTGGTGGTATATGGCAGCGGCGATGAAGTTGGTGCGGTGGTGGTATATGGCAGCAGCGATGATGATGATGCGGTGGTGATATATGGCAGCGGCGACGTGACAACCTGTGAACAGAACTCGAAACTCTAAAGGACTAGACGCTAAGACCAGCGACTTGACACGACGATGCAACCGCAAATTCAACAAAGCAAACACAGAAAAGATTATGAAAAGGCTCAGATTGGTTCGGATAGGGTGAACTAACCCTAAATTATTATTTTTTTGGCTTTTTCGTGGACTATAGGTATGAAGAACAAACTCGATCTAAACTACGAAAAACTGTAAAATCTCACCGAGCAACCTGGAAATCTCATACCACTTGATAGAGGCAAAGGTGTCCCGTCTTTCGATGAGATGATGGATATCGCTTTGGTGGATGTCGACTTTGACGATCCGACTACGAACATGCGATGACGTCGCACCTTAGCAATCGCTAAACCAACTCCGAGAGGTTATTGACCATGCCGGAGCACGATCAACCTGACCACGAGGGTCTGTTTCCTGCGAGCAATCGAAGAACAAGCAAGAAACTGAGATTGCAATCTGGATATTGCGAATATAAGATGAAAGCTTTATTGATCAAGGTGGGGTTCTGTGACGCCTTTGTCTGGTCGTTGAACACAAACGAAGTACGCGAAGTTGCAGCTATGGCGAACTTTTAATCTAAACAAAACCCGAAGTCTAAACGACGCCCTAAGGGCTGTATATATGGAGGAAGAGGGGGGAATTTTGTGGCCCTTGGGGAAGGGGTCCGAAACCAACCCTATCTCTTGTTTCCCCACACATACGGACTCTAAAAACAGCCTATACTCAAGTATTTCGAAATTACATGGGCCTGGCCCAATAATAAGGTGACGCAGCACCTAGAATAGCCTCTGGACGAAAGTTATGAAGTAGCATCTTGTATATTTCGTCCAAGGCTTCATGCACGCATTATGGTGGCTTCAACGTCCTGAAATCATCACTTGTAACTCCGTTCTTGTTCCCCATGCGCATGCCATCATCTCCATGCTTGTTCTTGCTCCAATGTTCATCCTTCTCAAAGCTAGGCCCTTCATTTGTAAGCAAAACAAATGTATCCAATTTAGGCAGCATCATATTCTCATGAACATTAGAATCATTACCAAGAAACAAAAGTACCTGGTAATTTAATTGGCGTGCGCGAGCTCTAGTAATTGGTCCAGTATGTATAGCAGCAGGGGCTGTGGGTGTAACAATGGTATTGATGTCCTCATCAAGAAGAACTCGGATTGGTGGTGGATATATGATGGTAAGATATGGCAGCGGTGGTGGTATATGGCAGCGGTGGAGGTATATGGTAGCAGTGGTGGTATATGGATACGGATTGGTGGCGGATAAGCGGTGGTGGTAGATGGCAGGAGCGATGACGATGGTGCGGCGGCGGCGTGACAACTTGTGAACAGAACTCGAAACTCTAAGGGAAACTAGACGCTAAGACCAGCAACTTGACACGACGATGCAACCGCAAATTCAACAAAGCAAAATACTGAAAAGACTATGCAAAGGCTCAGACTGGTTCGGATATGATGAACTAACCCTAATTTTTTTTGGCTTTTTCGTGGACTGTAGGTATGAAGAAGAGACTCGATCTAAACTACGAAAAACTGGAAAATCTCACCGAGCAACCTAGAAATCTGATACCACTTGATAGAGGCGAAGGTGTCCCGTCTTTCGATGAGATGGTGATTATCGTTTCGGAGGAGTAGACTTTCACGATCCGACTACGAACGTGCGAGAACGTCGCGCCTTAGCAATCGCTAAACCAACTCCGAGAGGTTATTGACGACGCCGGAGCACGATCAACCTGACCACGAGGGTGTGTTTCCTGCGAGCAAATGAAGAACAAGCAAGAAACATAGATTGCAATCTGGATATTGCGAATATAAGAGGAAAGCTTTATTAATGAAGGTGGGGTTCTGTGACGCCTTTGTCTGGTCGTTGAACACAAACGAAGTACGCGAAGTTGCAGCTATGGCGAACTTTTAATCTAAACAAAACCCACAGTCTAAACTGTGCCCTAAGGGCTGTATATATGGAGGAAGAGGGGGGAATTTCGTGGCCCTTGGGGAAGGGGTCCGAAACCAACCCTATCTCTTGTTTCCCCACACATACGGACTCTAAAAATAGTCTATACTTATGTATTTCGAAATTACATGGGCCTGGCCCAATAATAAGGTGATGCAACACCTAGAATAGCCTCTGGACGAAATTTATGAAGTGGCATCTTGTATATTTCGTCCAAGGCTTCATGCACTCCTTATGGTGGCTTCAAAGTCCTGAAATCATCACTTGTAACTCCGTTCTTGGTCCCCTTGTGCATGCCATCATCTCCCTGCTTGGTCTTGCTCCAGTGTTCATCCCTCTTATCCATGCCAGGCCCTTCATTTGTAAGCAAAACAAATGTATCCAATTTAGGCAGCATCATATTCTCATGAACATTAGAATCATTACCAAGAAACGAAAGTACCTGGTAATTCAATTGGCGTGCGCGAGCTCTAGTAATTGGTCCAGTATGTATAGCAGCAAGGGCTGTGGGTGTAACAATGGTATTGATGTCCTCATCACAACCTTTATTGTGGGGAGTAACATATGTGTGGTGTTATGCAACACTTCATTTATTATGTTGTAGACTCATCTTGTCTGATATGTGTGATGTTACAGTAACTAGCTATGTTACCACATGCCCCTATTTTCTTATTAATTACTTGCCACAACATCTGTTTTGCCTAGAGATGTGTGACGTTACCACAATGTTACTTTCATTGTGGGTAGTCTAAGACTAGCCACAGTGGGAGTAACATAGGTGGTTACATCACATTTATCTAGACAAACTATATGACATGGCAAGTAATTAATGATGAAAGAGAGGCAAGTAGTAACATAGCTAGTTACTAGTACTATGGGTAACATCACACATACCAATACAAGATGAGTTTATAACCTAATAAATGGAGAGTTGAATGACACCCCATATATGTTACTACCCACTATGGAGAGTAGTAACATAGAGTAGTAACATATGCATGTTACTAGTCTAAGTTACTCTCCACTGTGAGTAGTCTAATGAGTCGCCAAGCAGAATTATTTACTCTATGAGCAATAATTTTGATTTCCCAACCTTATTAAGACTGACGATTTCCTGGTCTCTAACTGCCCTGTTGTGACTCGGCGAGGAAATGCGATCATCCCGCAAGGAAGTTTTATATGGAGTCTTGGTGGCACAATCTGCACTAAGAGTTTGAGTCCAACAAATAACATCATTCAAGTAAGCACTGATAACGGGAGTATTCAAATATCATATCATTTTGGAGTTAGGTTGCCATCAAGAATCAAGAAACAAAAGGACCTAGGGGAAACCAAGCTCTCTCAGAGCTCAGAGCGTCTTGACCGTCGGATGCGTTTGCTTGATGCGATTCCAGCCGTAAGATCTCACCCCTGATTGATCTGGGCCATTGGATCAAAACTTCAAGAAACAAGAACTGATGAGGACATCAATACCACTGTTACACCCACAGCCCCTACTACTACATATACTGGACCAATTACTAGATCTCGCGCACGCCAATTAAATTATCAGGTACTTTCGTTTCTTGCTAATGATTCTAATGTTCATGAGAATATGATGCTGCCTAAATTGGATACATTTGTTTTGCTTACAAATGAAGGGCCTAGCTTTGAGAAGGATGAACATTGGAGCAAGAACAAGCATGGAGATGATGGCATGCGCATGGGGGACAAGAACGGAGTTACAAGTGATGATTTCAGGACATTGAAGCCACCATAATGCGTGCATGAAGCCTTGGACGAAATATACAAGATGCTACTTCATAACTTTCGTCCAGAGGCTATTCTAGGTGCTGCGTCACCTTATTATTGGGCCAGGCCCATGTAATTTCGAAATACTTGAGTATAGGCTATTTTTAGAGTCCGTATTTGTGGGGAAACAAGAGATAGGGTTGGTTTCGGACCCCTTCCCCAAGGGCCACGAAATTCCCCCCTCTTCCTCCATATATACAGCCCTTAGGGCGTCGTTTAGACTTTGGGTTTTGTTTAGATTAAAAGTTCGCCATAGCTGCAACTTCGCGTACTTCGTTTGTGTTCAACGACGAGACAAAGGCGTCACAGAACCCCACCTTGATCAATAAAGCTTTCATCTTATATTCACAATATCCAGATTGCAATCTCAGTTTCTTGCTTGTTCTTCGTTTGCTTGCAGGAAACAGACCCTCGTGGTCAGGTTGATCGTTCTCCGGCGTGGTCAATAACCTCTTGGAGTTGGTTTAGCGATTGCTAAGGCGCGACGTCATCGCACGTTCGTAGTCGGATCGTCAAAGTCGACAGCCACCAAAGCGATATCCATCATCTCATCGAAAGACGGGACACCTTTGCCTCTATCAGTCAGTTCTCTTTTTCGTCGGATTTTCCGCGATTATTCCAGATCGCGATTTCTGATCAGATTTTCGTTCTGGTTTAACTTTTCGCTCGTTTATCGGAATCAGGCGATTCAAGTGCCTAGAGTTTCATCTCGAAATTCTCTTTCCGTTTAACCTACTCAAACAAGTTTTTGCTACTGTAAAATTTGACTTAGATCCAGATTAGTAAACGAAGCTTGTTTCTTTCGCCGTTTGACTTTCGTTGCTTCGTTTGAGTTGAATCTTTTTGCAAACCGGAGTTGTTAAGTTGAACTTTCTGGTTAGATCTTTGTTTGAGTTTTACTTGTGCATTAGATGAGTACTTATTGTTTGCTTGTTTGTTTGCGATAGAGTACCCGGAGTGCGCCGCTTGCTACTTCGAATCTCTAGGTTTCACGGATCATCAGCAAGGCAAGTAACACTTTGATCATACTTTTCACTACCCAGTTTTATTGCATTAGATCAACCCTCAAACATTGCATGATTAGGATCTAATTAAATTGTGGGTATTGGGAAGTAGTTGAGGTAGTACCTATTACCTGCTTTATTATCAAACCCTTGGGAGTTACTTCTACGTTGCTTATATTGCCATGCTATGCTTGTAGACGTGGATTGGGTTTGAGAGATATTCACGACAGATGTGAGATTGTTAATTAATGGTTTACTTAAGGTGGCAACTAAAACTCACATCTGGGTGGATTGAGGTACCTGGGTATTCCAGGATTGCCTGTTTTTCTTTTGGACCGCCACCCAGGTTCAAAGGGATCATGAGATTATTCATGCTAGAAACTTCTGTGTGCAGCCGCAAGCTATTATGGGCTCTAGCATAGTTGATTAAGTTGTGTGAACTCTTACAGTGGTAGACTAGCAGATGTAGGGGATGTAGGTGGTACGGTCTATCACATCGTAAGGTGCAAACGCTTCTGAAAGACTATGTCTCGGTCATCCGTTTCTCAAACATCATGTAGTGCGAGAATCCAGCGGAGGCGATCGAGTCTTGTGGGAAAAGTGCACAAACCTCTGCAGAGTGTATAAACTAATCATGGTTAGCCGTGTCCCCGGTTATGGACAACTTGAGTATCTAGTACTTGGATTATCATATGAATCTCATCACCATGTTACTTTAATAAATTTTGTTGGGTTAATGATGATACTTAATTGGGATTGAGATGCTGTCAACCATCTCAATGTTTAACAACCACCATGATAGTTAAATAAAAATTTATTCCTTTGAAGTAGGGAAAAACTGGCTTTTCGCAAAACTGTAACCATAGAGCTTTCTACCAGCCATATATGCATGTAGTATATTATTATTCTGTTCATTACTCCCTATGTGTTACATTGCCAGCATATTCCATGTGCTGACCCGTTTTTGGGTTGCAACATTTCATGTTGCAGACTTTTCAGACGACGAGTAAGGTGCCTTAGGTCGTGGTCTTATACTCAGTGATGCCGTTGGAGTTGATGGACTCACTTATCTTCCAAGCCTTCCGCTGTTATCGTATTAGATGGCCTTAAGCCATATTTATCATACTTATTCTCTTTTGAGATATTCGTTGTAATAAGTGTGTGATTGCTACTCTGTTATAAATCCTCCATTTGTACTGTGCGTGTCAGCATTACTGATCCAGGGATGACACTGGTGCACAGCAGCACAGACTGTTTGAGGTCTGGTCGCTACAAAGGTGGTATCAGAGCACACGCTGACTGTAGGACACGACCACTAAGCTTAAACCCTAGAACACTACTCTCTTCTCATTTCGGACTCCTCTCCACTTTCTACTCTTTTAGGAATGGCGGATGCAAGAAACAAGTTCATGCAACCAGATGAAGATACGCCTTTTGGACGACACTTGAAGGAAGTCACTAAGTACTTGAACATTGGAATACCAAGCATCACCGGAACCTACAACGCCACATTACCTGAAGAGGAGAGCTGGAAGATTAAAGTTCAAGTTCTAGGAAGGACGTTTACGCCAGTCACTGAGCCTATAAAGTTGTCTTTTGAAGCACCAACCTGGAGTTTAGGGAAGAGCATGGCAGCCCACATCTCTATGGGACGCATTGGAGAAGTCTACCATAGGGAGCTTAAGGATACTATTTATCAGATTTGTGGATGCCGAGACGAGCAATGGGAGATGATTAGCACCAAGAAGGATGGATCAATTGCAGCTTTCATCCAGGAGCAAAACCAACACATTTGTCGCTAGGAGAACCAGATGTGCTCAGACAAGATAGATCTGAAGAAGGCATTGACGAAGATCAAGGAGTTGGAGGAAGAACTCAAGGCTACACGCGAGGATTATTTGGAGGAAATTGTCGCGCTAGTAGGGAAGAATGACGACCTGGAGAAGAAGATTGGAGTATTCATGGGAAATCCAGTATCAAAAGCAGAAGATGATGAATGCGCTTGCCCGGATAACTACATCATCATCGACGACACCGACTCGGACCCCAGTGAAGATGACTTTGTTGATGAAGCTGGAGCAGATATCATGGAGTCTTCGACTGATCAAAATTTCTAGTAGACCACCATATCAGTAGTAGTATTTCCCCATATATATAATATAGTTTGAGCACTTTTGTAACGCTAGTTAGATCGATTGTATGCCTTGTTTGATTTGATTGAGTGATATTGATTGTGTTTGTCTCATGAGCATATGGGTAATGTTTTCTCTCTAGACCTCATTCTATTCTAAACTCTCATCTTTTCTAACCTATCAGATGCCTCCGAGACGCGACACCGGATTTGTTTTCCCACCGGAGATCACACAGTTGATTCAACAACAGAATGCCCTGATGCAAGTGTTAGTTCAGAACCAAGGCAACAACAACAACAACCCACCACCACCACCACCACCTGTTGATCACCTAGCCCGTTTCTTGAGGCTAAATCCGCCGGTGTTTTCCAGCAGCACCGAGCCGATTGTTGCAGATGATTGGCTCCGCAAAGTTGGAAGGGAGTTGACCACTGCAGGATGCACAGATGCGGAAAGAGTGCATTTTGTCGCACATCAGCTTGATGGACCCGCAGCATCATGGTGGGAGAATTACACAGCCACACACCCTATTGACACTGTCACATGGGACCAATTTCAGCAAGCTTTTCGTACAGCCCATGTTTCAGCAGGAGCTATGGCTATGAAGAAGCGTGAGTTTCGCAACCTACGCCAAGGAGGACGCACCGTAGGCCAGTATGTGGAGGATTTCAGTAAGTTAGCACGTTATGCACCAGATGACGTTGCTACAGATGCAGCCAAGCAGGAGAAGTTTTTGGAAGGACTGAATGATGAGCTGAGCATGGAGCTAATGGTAGCAACCTTCAACAACTACCAGGAGTTGGTAGATAGAGCACTCATGATTGAAGGGAAGCAGCAGCAGATTGAAAACCGTAAGAGGAAGTA
The DNA here is from genome assembly GCF_018294505.1 of Triticum aestivum. Taxonomy (NCBI): domain Eukaryota; kingdom Viridiplantae; phylum Streptophyta; class Magnoliopsida; order Poales; family Poaceae; genus Triticum; species Triticum aestivum. Next base: position 243,741,650 of record NC_057802.1, on the reverse strand, counting down.
TGGACAAGGGAAGTATAATTCTGGAGCCCAGCAGAAGCCACGTTTTACCCCGAAATCGGGAGGACAGTTTCAGCATACCCATGGAGGAGGTAGTTCGCACAACCATAATGGCTCCAAGAATGGAAATGGGAACGGAGGAAGCAACGGACAGAACCGTACCAACCCTTCAACCCCAGCTAAGAGAGACCTGAGTCAAGTCACTTGCTTTAAATGTCAGAAGACTGGACATTATGCTAATGAATGTCCTGAAGCCCAGAATGGTAATGGAAATGGAAGCTCTAGGAAGAAGCCGAACCCTTTCAGCAAAGGACATGTGAACCACGTTAGCGTGGAAGAGGTTGAAGCACAACCTGATGTAGTAATAGGTAAGTTTTTGGTTAAGTCATTTACTGCACTCGTTCTTTTTGATACTGGTGCATCGCATTCCTACATATCAAGGGGATTTGTGGATAAGTATAAACTGCCAACCCAAGCCCTTAGGTCACCCATGTTAGTAACCTCGCCAGGAGCAGAGTTTATGGCTAGTTTATGGTGTGATCGGTTACCATTAAGGATTGGTAACTACGTGTTTCCCTCAGACCTAATAATATTGGAATCGCAAGGATTGGATGTGATATTAGGCATGGATTGGTTATCAAAGTATGGAGGGAACATCGATTGTGCCAGTAAGTCGGTTTTGCTTACCACCCCAGAAGGAAGAAGGATTAAGTATGTATCCCGGCATGTGCCGAAGAGGACTCAAGTGAATTCCTTATCAGGAGTTGTACAGGAGGAAGTACCAGTGGTGAAGGATTACCCGGATGTATTTCCAGAAGAGTTGCCAGGCATGCCACCGGATAGAGACTTTGAGTTTCTGATTGAACTTTTGCCAGGCACAGGACCGATATCTAAGAGACCGTACAGGATGCCCGCAAAAGATTTGGAGGAAATTAAGAAGCAGATTAAGGAGTTACTGGATAAAGGCTATATTCGCCCAAGTTCGTCACCTTGGGGATCGCCTGTACTTCTAGTGGAGAAGAAGGATGGATCGTTAAGGATGGTCGTTGATTATTGTGGATTGAATGGAGTGACCATCAAGAACAAGTACCCACTGCCGATGATTAATGATTTGTTTGACCGCTTACAAGGAGCTAAGGTATTTTCCAAGATCGATCTACGATCAGGATACCACTAGTTGAAGATTCGAGAGCAGGATATACCTAAGACGGCTTTTACCACCAGGTATGGGCTGTATGAGTATACCGTTATGTCATTTGGTCTGACTAACGCACCCACCTATTTCATGAACTTGATGAACAAGGTGTTTATGGAGTTTTTGGATAAGTTCGTCGTAGTGTTCATTGATGATATTTTGATCTACTCAAAGAATGAAGAGGAACATAAGGAGCATTTGCGTTTGGTACTTGAGAAACTCAGAGAACATCAGTTGTACGCCAAGTTCAGCAAATGTGAGTTTTGGCTGAAGGAAGTTGGATTCCTCGGACATGTTATATCTGGAGAAGGAATAGCGGTAGACCCCGCCAAAGTTGACACAGTAACAAGTTGGGAATCACCCACGTCAGTTGGAGAAATCCGGAGTTTCCTTGGACTCGCAAGATACTACCGGAGATTCATTGAGAATTTCTGAAAGATTGCAAAACCCATGACTGAGCTATTGAAGAAGGACACCAAATTCAATTGGACTGAGGAATGTGAAGCTAGTTTCCAAGAATTGAGAAACGATTGGTTACATCACTAGTGTTGATTCTGCTAGATCAACGCAAGGATTATGAAGTTTATTGCGACGCTTCTCGTCGAGGACTTGGAGCAGTGCTTATGCAGGAAGGAAGAGTTGTGTCATATGCTTCACGACAACTTAAACCCCATGAGAAGAATTATGCCACGCATGATTTGGAATTAGCAGCCGTAGTGCATGCGTTGAAGACATGGAGACATTTTCTCATCGGAAACCATTGTGAGGTGTACACGGATCACAAGAGTTTGAAGTACATTTTCACGCAGAAGGAGTTGAATCTCAGGCAGAGGAGATGGTTGGAGCTTATTAAGGACTATGATATGAGATTGCATTATCACCCAGGGAAGGCTAACGTAGTAGCAGATGCGTTGAGCCGCAAGAGCCATGTCTACACACTCATGACAGGAGAGTTACCCCAGGAGTTAGCCGAGGATCTTCGCGAGCTATGTTTGGAGATAGTTCCAAGAGGCTATTTAGCAACATTGGAGATTCAGTCTACCCTGATGGAAAAGATCAGAGAAGCCCAGAAGACAGACAAGGAAATTAACGAGATAAAGGAAAAGATGAGCAAAGGAAAAGCCAAGGGATTTCGTGAGGATGAGCACGATACCTTATGGTTTGAGGACCGCGTTTACGTGCCCAATGATCCGGAGATCAGGAAATTGATCTTACAAGAGGCCCATGATTCACCGTACTCGATTCACCCAGGAAATACCAAGATGTATTTGGATTTGAAGGATACTTTCTGGTGGACCGGTATGAAGAAGGATATTGCGGAGTATGTAGCAGTTTGTGATGTATGTCAGAGAGTGAAGGCAGAACATCAGAAGCCAGCGGGATTGCTACAACCATTGCCGATACCCGAATGGAAGTGGGATAAACTAGGCATGGATTTTATCACGGGATTGCCCAGGACTCGTTCAGGCTATGACTCAATATGGGTTGTAGTCGACCGTTTGACGAAAGTAGCTCATTTCATCCCAGTGAAGACCACTTACACCAGTGCTAAGTTGGCAAAGATATACATGACCAGAATCGTATGTTTGCATGGAGTTCCGAGGACCATTGTATCAGATAGAGGAACCCAGTTTACCTCGAAGTTTTGGAATCAGTTACATGAAACCTTGGGAACCAGGCTAGAATTCAGTACAGCCTTTCACCCACAGACAGATGGACAGACCGAGAGAGTCAATCAGATTTTGGAAGACATGTTGAGAGCTTGTGCGCTAGATTACGGATCTAGTTGGGACGACAATTTGCCATATGCAGAGTTTTCTTACAACAACAGTTATCAAAACAGTTTGAAGATGGCCCCTTTCGAAGCTTTGTACGGAAGGAGGTGTAGAACACCATTGTTATGGGACGAAGTTGGGGACTGTAAGTTGTTTGGACCAGATTTGATTAAAGAGTCTGAACAGAAAGTGAGGTTGATTCGCGATAGGCTCAAGGTAGCCCAGTCCAGGCAGAAGAGTTATGCGGATTCTAAACGTAAGGAGACAGTTCACGAAGTCGGAGACAGAGTTTATCTTCGAGTATCACCACTTCGAGGAGTGAAGCGCTTTGGAGTTAAGGGAAAGTTAGCGCCTCGTTTTGTAGGACCATACAGAGTTTTGGAACGTATGGGAGAACTTGCCTACAAGCTGGAATTGCCTGAAGGATTGTCAGGAGTTCATGATGTATTTCACGTTTCCCAGTTGAAGAAGTGCCACGCAAAGATGGCTGAGATACCACTGAGAGATACAGTGCCACTGGAAGCGATTCAGCTGGAAAGTGATTTGACCTATGAGGAGAAACCAGTTAAGATTCTTGAGTATGCCAGCCGAGTCACCCGCAGTAAGGTTATCAAGTTTTGCAAAGTCCAGTGGAGTCACCATACTGAGGATGAAGCCACCTGGGAGCGAGAGGAAGATCTACGGAAGAACCACTCTCACCTATTTTCTAGCCAACCCGAATCTCGAGGGCGAGATTCATCTTAAGGGGGTAGGTTTGTAACATCCCAAATTTTCAATTTGGAATGTTATACATTAGATCATCATTGCATAGCATATTTATTTGCATTTTGGCAAATCCTCAATAAATCCTAAGCAACTCAAGGACCCTCGGAGAGAGTTGGGGATTTTCCCGGGTTTTCATATTTGATTTTTAACAAATAATAAAACGAGGATTTTGGTTTTTATTATTTTTCTCTTCGAAAAATATTTCGTATTAAAATAAATGAGAGGAGAAAATATGACTTCTCCAAAATAACCGAAATATTGGAGGTAAAAATATTAAAATCCAATATTGGATTTTATTCGGATTTTTATTTGCTATTTTAATTGCATTAAAAAAAGTGCACGTTTTCAAAACTGCATTTTGGGCCAAGGAAATGTTCATCTCGTTCTAATTATTCTAATTAGACGGGAAAAATTTGTTTTAGCATTTTTGGATTTTTTTTTATTTTTCTGCGATTTTTTTTGATTCGGTGAATTTTATTAAAAAAACGCCGAGCGCGCCGACTGGGCCGAAGCCACCGACGGCCCAGCCTGCCCCGCGCCCGTCTCCCTCCCGAGCACGGCTCGAGGCCGACGCCGTTGCCGCCTTGCCCCCTCCCCCACGGCACCCCCTCCCCTCCTATAAGTACCCCCCTGCCCCGCCGCCTCTCCTCACCCCGCCGCCCCGACCCGCATCCCCCGCCGCCGCCAGGAGCGCCCGCGCCGCCGCCGAAGACGCCGCCGGTGATGAGGACATCAATACCATTGTTACACCCACAGCCCCTGCTGCTATACATACTGGACCAATTACTAGAGCTCGCGCACGCCAATTAAATTACCAGGTACTTTCGTTTCTTGGTAATGATTCTAATGTTCATGAGAATATGATGCTGCCTAAATTGGATACATTTGTTTTGCTTACAAATGAAGGGCCTAGCTTTGAGAAGGATGAACATTGGAGCAAGAACAAGCATGGAGATGATGGCATGCGCATGGGGGACAAGAACGGAGTTACAAGTGATGATTTCAGGACATTGAAGCCACCATAATGCATGCATGAAGCCTTGGACGAAATATACAAGATGCTACTTCATAACTTTTGTCCAGAGGCTATTCTAGGTGCTGCGTCACCTTATTATTGGGCCAGGCCCATGTAATTTCGAAATACTTGAGTATAGGCTATTTTTAGAGTCCGTATGTGTGGGGAAACAAGAGATAGGGTTGGTTTCGGACCCCCTCCCCAAGGGCCACGAAATTCCCCCCTCTTCCTCCATATATACAGCCCTTAGGGCGTCGTTTAGACTTTGGGTTTTGTTTAGATTAAAAGTTCTCCATAGGTGCAACTTCGCGTACTTCGTTTGTGTTCAACGACCAGACAAAGGCGTCACAGAACCCCACCTTGATCAATAAAGCTTTCATCTTATATTCGCAATATCCAGATTGCAATCTCAGTTTCTTGCTTGTTCTTCGTTTGCTCGCAGGAAACAGACCCTCGTGGTCAGGTTGATCGTGCTCCGGTGTGGTCAATAACCTCTCGGAGTTGGTTTAGCGATTGCTAAGGCGCGACGTCATCGCACGTTCGAAGTCGGATCGTCAAAGTCGACTTCCACCAAAGCGATATCCATCATCTCATCGAAAGACGGGACACCTTTGCCTCTATCAGCCCTCCCTTGTTTACGTGCAGCGCCATGATTTTGTTAGTGTTCTAGGCTCGCGTCTCTAGTATGGTCTAGCCTAGGACCAGCACAGTACCGTCGTTGAGCGTTTATTCAACTTTGCATATCTGAATTGATTATTGCTGACCCTTTTTGCTACCATATTATAAGCCTTCCCAGCTCCACATACATCTACGTCGTGCGTTTGACTCTCCCTGGTAATCGCTCTATCCAAGCTTTGAGAGTTTTGACTACAACGGTTGCTGGTCACCACCTGCTACTTGGTAAGAACTGGTAAGAATTTGAGATTTGCTTGACGAATTCACCCACCACCACCATGACTTGTTAGTCGTCTGTAGGATCATATTCTTGTGTGTTTCTATTGCTGCTAACAATGCCAGGATCACAAGCCGACGAGATTGACTGGGAGAATTTCACGAACAAGGAGCTTCATGATAAGTTTCAGCAAATGATGACTGAACAGGTGCAAGATGTGCTGAACAATTTTGAAGAGGCCATGGAGAAGATAACTGGCCTTGAGAAGACGTTCGAAACAAAGCTCGATAACAGATTTAATGAACTGCTTGCGCGTCTTCCACCACCGGCTGCACGTGCCGCACCTCTGCCACAACAACAACAACAACAACAACAACAACAACGACGACGACTACCTCCACGTCACCAAACAGCCCTCCGCCGAGCGAGTCGTGTCCTTCTTCAGCCTGGCCAAACTGTTGGTGCTGCTGTTGATACTTCTGTGTTCTTGCAGCTGATGCGGAGGATGATTATGCGGGAGATTACGAGGATGAGGTTGATCAAAATCAGAACTACGTGCAACCACCAGCACCACAACCACGAGGTCATCCACATGCAAATAATTGCAATGGTAGGGCTCTCCCTCAGGTACGAGATCATGACCATCTCCCTGAACTGAAATTGAATATTCCACCATTTGAGGGTAGATATGTTCCTGATATATATCTTACTTGGGAGTTAGAAACTGAACAACGATTTACATGTTTACAATATCCTGAGGAGAGACGTGTTCCTGCTGCTGTTTGTGCTTTCACTAGCTTTGCATGTGTTTGGTTGTCTGAACATTGTAGATTATATCATGTTCCAGCTACTTGGGCTGCTTTGAAAACTGCTATGCGTACTCGTTGGGTTCCACCATATTATCAACGTGAATTACTTCAAAAATTGCAGCGCTTAAGACAAGGGAAAAATTCTGTAGAAGAATATTATCAGGAATTACAAACTGGCATGATTAGATGTGGTATTGTTGAGGAGAATGAAGCTATGCTTGCACGTTTTATGGGTGGATTAAATAGAGAGATTCAGACCATTCTAGAGTATAAGGAGTATAATAATATCACTCGTTTATTCCATCTTGCTTGTAAAGCTGAACGTGAAGTGCAACATCGACAGGCATTAGCGCGAACTAACTTTTCTGCAGGTCGACCTTCATCATGGACACCACGTGCATCCTCTACTTCCACTTCACCATCACCTCCATCAGGTGCCACCTCCAGCCGTGATACAAGAAAGCAGGCACAACCACCACTCTCTGCCAAGAGCACACCTGCCGGGCCTGCGCAGAGCTCTTCTTCTTCCATGGCGTCAACAGGGCACACAAGTGATATTATTTGTCGTCGTTGTAAGGGAAGAGGACATTTTGCGAGAGAATGCAAATCTCAGCGTGTGATGATTGCTACTGAGGATGGTGGGTATGAGTCCGCTAGTGACTATGATGAGGAGACTTTGGCTCTTATTACACATTAAAACACGGTGGAGATGATTCTGATCATGAGACGCAATACATGGCTGCTGAAGAGGCTGACAGGTATGAATGTTTAGTTGCTCAACGTGTTTTGAGTGTGCAGGTTACACAAGCTGAGCAAAATCAGAGGCATAATTTGTTCCATACAAAGGGAGTTGTGAAGGAACGTTCTATTCGCGTCATCATAGATGGAGGGAGCTGCAACAACTTGGCTAGCATGGAAATGGTGGAGAAGCTATCTCGCACCACAAGACCACATCCACATCCTTACTACATCCAATGGTTCAACAACAGCGGCAAGGTTAAGGTAACACGTACTGTTCGTGCGCATTTTAGTATCTCTACATATGCTGATTATGTTGATTGTGATGTGGTACCTATGCAAGCATGTTCCTTATTACTTGGTAGACCATGGCAATTTGATAAAAATTCTGGACACCATGGTAGAAACAATCAGTATACTCTTGTTCGTAAGGATAAAAATATTACTTTGCTTCGTATGACTCCTGATTCCATTTTGAAAAATGATATTAATAGAGCTAATAAAGCAAAACAGGAGAAAAATAAGAGTGAAAATCAGATTGTGGCAAAAGAATTTGAGCAACAAATGAAGCCTAATAATAAACCATCTAGTGTTGCTTCTGAAATTAAATTGAAAAGTGCATATTTACTTGCCACCAAATATGATATTGATGAGCTAGATTTTAGCAAATCTGTTTGCTATGCTTTTGTGTGCAAAGAGGCATTATTTTCATTCGAGGACGTGCCTTCCTCTTTGCCCCCTGCTGTCACTAACATTTTGCAGGAGTTCGCTGACGTCTTCCCACAAGACGTGCCACCGGGATTACCACCTATTCGAGGGATTGAGCATCAAATTGACTTAATTCCCGGTGCATCGCTACCCAACCGTGCACCATACCGTACCAATCCAGAGGAGACAAAGGAGATTATGCGTCAAGTACAGGAGCTGCTCGACAAAGGTTATATACGCGAATCTCTTAGTCCTTGTGCTGTTCCTATTATACTAGTGCCTAAAAAGGATGGTACGTCGCGTATGTGTGTTGATTGTAGAGGCATTAATAATATTACTATTCGTTATCGTCATCCTATTCCTAGGCTAGATGATATGCTTGATGAATTGAGTGGCTCTACAATATTCTCCAAAGTTGATTTGCGTAGTGGATACCATCAAATTCGTATGAAATTGGGAGATGAATGGAAAACAACATTTAAAACTAAGTTTGGTTTATATGAGTGGTTAGTCATGCCTTTTGGGTTAACTAATGCACCTAGTACTTTCATGAGACTAATGAACGAAGTTTTACGTGCTTTCATTGGATGATTTGTGGTAGTCTATTTTGATGATATACTGATTTATAGCAAATCTTTGGAAGAACATTTGGAACATTTACGTGCTGTTTTTATTGCTTTACGTGATGCACGTTTGTTTGGTAACCTTGGGAAGTGCACCTTTTGCACTGACCGAGTATCTTTTCTTGGCTTGCTGTTACTCCACAGGGAATTGAAGTTGATAAAGCCAAGATTGAAGCTATTGAGAGTTGGCCGCAGCCCAAAACGATCACACAAGTGAGGAGTTTTCTTGGACTCTCTGGTTCCTATAGGCGTTTTGTGAGAGATTTTAGCACCATTGCTGCACCTCTCAAGGAGCTTACAAAGAAGGATGTGCCTTTTGTTTGGGGTACCGCACAAGAAGAAGCCTTCACGGTATTGAAAGATAAGTTAACACATGCTCCTTTACTCCAACTTCCTGATTTTAATAAGACTTTTGAGCTTGAATGTGATGCTAGTGGAATTGGATTAGGAGGTGTGTTATTACAAGATGGCAAACCTGTTGCATACTTTTCTGAAAAATTGAGTGGGCCTAGTCTGAACTATTCTAGTTATGATAAAGAATTATATGATCTTGTTCGGACCTTAGAAACATGGCAACATTATTTATGGCCCAAAGAATTTGTTATACATTCTGATCATGAATCTTTGAAACACATTAAAAGTCAAGCAAAACTGAATCGTAGACATGCTAAATGGGTTGAATTCATTGAGACTTTCCCTTATGTCATTAAACACAAGAAGGGTAAAGAAAATGTTATTGCTGATGCATTGTCTCATCGTTATACTGTGCTTTCACAACTTGACTTTAAAATATTTGGTTCGGAAACCATCAAAGATCACTATGTGCATGATGCTGAATTTAAAGATGTATTGCAGAATTGTAAAGAATGTAGAACATGGAACAAGTTCATTGTTAACGATGGATTTGTGTTTCGTGCTAACAAGCTATGCATTCCAGCTAGCTCTGTTCGTCTTTTTGTTGTTGCAGGAGGCGCATGGAGGAGGACTAATGGGACACTTTGGCGTGAAGAAGACGGAAGATATACTTGCTACACATTACTTTTGGCCAAAGATGAGACAAGATGTTGAGCGTTTTGTTGCTCGCTGCACTACATGTCAGAAAGCTAAGTCACGACTCAATCCTCATGGTTTATATATGCCTTTGCCTGTACCTAGTGTTCCTTGGGAGGATATATCTATGGACTTTGTTTTAGGTTTACCACGAACAAAGAAGGGGAGGGATAGAATATTAGTTGTCGTGGATAGGTTCTCAAAAATGGCACACTTTATACCATGCCATAAAAGCGATGATGCTGTAAATGTTGCTGATTTGTTCTTTCGTGAAATTATTCGCTTGCATGGTGTGCCAAATACTATTGTTTCAGATCGTGATACTAAATTTCTTAGCCACTTTTGGAGATGTTTATGGGCTAAGTTGAGGACTAAACTGCTTTTCAGTACTACTTGTCACCCCCAAACTGATGGTCAAACTGAAGTAGTCAATAGAACATTGTCTACTATGCTTAGGGCTGTTTTGAAGAATAATAAGAAAATGTGGGAAGAATGCTTGCCTCATATTGAATTTGCTTATAATCGTTCATTGCATTCTACTACTAAGATGCGCCCTTTTGAAATTATGTATGGTTTCCTACCTCGTGCACCCATTGATTTGTTGCCTCTTCCATCTTCGGAGAAGGTTAATTTTGATGCTAAACAACGTGCTGAATTGATCTTAAAAATGCATGAGTTAACTAAGGAAAACATTGAGTGTATGAATGCTAAATATAAACTTGCTGGAGATAAGGGTAGAAAACATGTTGTCTTTGCACCTGGAGATCTTGTTTGGTTACATTTGCGTAAGGATAGGTTTCCTAATTTGCGAAAATCAAAGCTAATGCCACATGCTGATGGTCCTTTTAAGGTGTTAGAGAAAATAAATGATAATGCGTATAAACTTGAGCTGCCTGCAGATTTTGGGGTTAGTCCCACTTTTAACATTGCAGATTTGAAGCCTTATTTGGGTGAGGAAGATGAGCTTCCGTCGAGGACGACTTCATTTCAAGAAGGGGAGGATGATGAGGACATCAATACCATTGTTACACCCACAGCCCCTACTACTACATATACTAGACCAATTACTAGGGCTCGCGCACACCAATTAAATTATCAGGTACTTTCGTTTCTTGGTAATGATTCTAATGTTCATGAGAATATGATGCTGCCTAAATTGGATACATTTGTTTTGCTTACAAATGAAGGGCCTGGCATGGATAAGAAGGATGAACATTGGAGCAAGACCAAGCATGGAGATGATGGCATGCGCAAGGGGAACAAGAACGGAGTTACAAGTGATGATTTCAGGACTTTGAAGCCACCATAGTGAGTGCATGAAGCCTTGGACTAAATATACAAGATGCCACTTCACAAATTTCGTCCAGAGGCTATTATAGGTGCTGCGTCACCTTATTATTGGGCCAGGCCCATGTAATTTCTAAATACTTGAGTATATGTTATTTTTAGAGTCCGTATGTGTGGGGAAACAAGAGATAGGGTTGATTTCGGACCCCTCCCCCATGGGCCACGAAATTCCCCTCCTCTTCCTCCATATATACAGCCCTTAGGGCACCGTTTAGACTTTGGGGGTTTTGTTTAGATTAAAGTTCACCATAGCTGCAACTTCGCGTACTTCGTTTGTGTTCAACGACCAGACAAAGGCGTCCCAAAATCCCACCTTTGATCAATAAAGCTTTCCTCTTATATTCGCAATATCCAGATTGCAATCTTAGTTTCTTGCTTGTTCTTCGTTTGCCTGCAGGAAACAGACCTTCGTGGTCAGGTTGATCATGCTCCGGCGTGGTCAATAACCTCTCGGAGTTGGTTTAGCGATTGCTAAGGCGCGACGTCCTCGCACGTTCGTAGTCGGATCGTCAAAGTCGACTTCCTCCAAAACGATAGCCACCATCTCATCAAAAGACGGGACACCTTTGCCCCTATCAAGAACCTAGGGAAAACCAAGCTCTCTCAAAGCCTAGAGTGTCTCGGCCATCGGATGCGTTTTGTTGATGCAATTCTAATCATAGGATCGCGCTCACGATTGATCTGGGCCGTTGGATCAAAACTCACGACTGTAGCAATGAATAGTAGCAAAAATTGCGTGCCACTGCGTGTAAAATTGAATGCCCCAGAGGGCATTTTCGACATTTCACCTTGTTGGAAAAATATTCAACAACGGCAGGGGTGACTAAGTGGGCACCGGGCCATTCTCTCCCCCACCCGCCCACTCTCCTCTCTTCCCCGATCCCCTCCCAACCCTAGCCATAGCTACCTAGCAGGCCCTGTAGCCGCCACCACGCTCCCGTCCTCCCCCCCCCAATCTGAATCCTCCCCGGGAACCCAACCCATGGCACTGCCCTCGGCCGTCAAGCCGTAGCCGACGACAAGCTCTCATCCCCTCTCTCTTCGCCGAGCTTGCCACTGCCGCTGCTCTCCCCCGCCATCGCTGAAAGGCGTGTGCAGGCC
>NC_057802.1:243394034-243396464 GCF_018294505.1 Triticum aestivum | reverse complement strand
TGGGAAGAATGCTTGCCTCATATTGAGTTTGCTTATAATCGTTCATTGCATTCTACTACTAAGATGTGCCCTTTTGAAATTGTGTATGGTTTCCTACCTCGTGCACCTATTGATTTGTTGCCTCTTCCATCTTCGGAGAAGGTTAATTTTGATGCTAAACAACGTGCTGAATTGATCTTAAAAATGCATGAGTTAACTAAGGAAAACATTGAGCATATGAATGCTAAATATAAACTTGCTGGAGATAAGGGTAGAAAACATGTTGTGTTTGCACCTGGAGATCTTGTTTGTTTACATTTGCGTAAGGATAGATTTCCTGATTTGCGCAAATCAAAGCTAATGCCACGTGCTGATGGTCCTTTTAAGGTGTTAGAGAAAATAAATGATAATGCATATAAACTTGAGCTGCCTGCAGATTTTGGGGTTAGTCCCACTTTTAACATTGCAGATTTGAAGCCTTATTTGGGTGAGGAAGATGAGCTTCCGTCGAGGATGACTTCACTTCAAGAAGGGGAGGATGATGAGGACATCAATACCATTGTTACACCCACAGCCCCTGCTGCTATACATACTGGACCAATTACTAGAGCTCGCGCACGCCAATGAAATTACCAGGTACTTCGTTTCTTGGTAATGATTCTAATGTGCATGAGAATATGATGCTGCCTAAATTGGATACATTTGTTTTGCTTACAAATTAAGGGCCTAGCTTTGAGAAGGATGAACATTGGAGCAAGAACAAGCATGGAGATGATGGCATGCGCATGGGGAGCAAGAACGGAGTTACAAGTGATGATTTCAGGACGTTGAAGCCACCATAATGCGTGCATGAAGCCTTGGACGAAATATACAAGATGCTACTTCATAACTTTCGTCCAGAGGCTATTCCTTGGGCCAGGCCCATGTAATTTTGAAATACTTGAGTATAGGCTGTTTTTAGACTCCGTATGTGTGGGAAACAAGATATAGGGTTGGTTTCGGACCCCTACCCCAAGGGCCACGAAATTCCCCCTCTTCCTCCATATATACAGCCCTTAGGGCGTCGTTTAGACTTTGGGTTTTGTTTAGACTAAAAGTTTGCCATAGCTGCAACTTCGCGTACTTCGTTTGTGTTCAACGACCAGACAAAGGCGTCACAGAACCCCACCTTGATCAATAAAGCTTTCATCTTATATTCGCAATATCCAGATTGCAATCTCAGTTTCTTGCTTGTTCTTCGTTTGCTCGCAGGAAACAGACCCTCGTGGTCAGGTTGATCGTGCTCCGTCGTGGTCAATAACCTCTCGGAGTTGGTTTAGCGATTGCTAAGGCTCGTCATCGCACGTTCGTAGTCGGATCGTCAAAGTCGACTTCCACCTAAGCGATATCCATTATCTCATCGAAAGACGAGACACCTTTGCCTCTATCACTGCTGCTATACATACTGGACCAATTACTAGTGCTCGCGCACGCCAATTAAATTACCAGGTACTTTCGTTTCTTGGTAATGATTCTAATGTTCATGAGAATATGATGCTGCCTAAATTGGATACATTTGTTTTGCTTACAAATGAAGGGCCTAGCTTTGAGAAGGATGAACATTGGAGCAAGAACAAGCATGGAGATGATGGCATGCGCATGGGAGACAAGAACGGAGTTACAAGTGATGATATCAGGACGTTGAAGCCACCATAATGCGTGCATGAGGCCTTGGACGAAATATACAAGATGCTACTTCATAACTTTCGTCCAGAGGCTATTCTAGGTGCTGCGTCACCTTATTATTGGGCCAGGCCCATGTAATTTCGAAATACATAAGTATAGGCTATTTTTAGAGTCCGTATGTGTGGGGAAACAAGAGATAGGGTTGGTTTCGGACCCCTTCCCCAAGGGCCACGAAATTCCCCCCTCTTCCTCCATATATACAGCCCTTAGGGCGTCGTTTAGACTTTGGGTTTTGTTTAAATTAAAAGTTCGCCATAGCTGCAACTTCGCGTACGTCGTTTGTGTTCAACAACCAGACAAAGCCGTCACAGAACCCCACCTTGATCAATAAAGCTTTCATTTTATATTCGCAATATCCAGATTGCAATCTCAGTTTCTTGCTTGTTCTTCGTTTGCTCCCAGGAAACAGACCCTCGTGGTCAGGTTGATCGTGCTCCGGCGTGGTCAATAACCTCTCGGAGTTGGTTTAGCGATTGCTAAGGCGCGACGTCCTCGCACGTTCGTAGTCGGATCGTCAAAGTCGACTTCCATCAAAGTGATATCCATCATCTCATCGAAAGACGGGACACCTTTGCCTCTATCATTTAGTCACCATGACTTTTCTGAACTTGAGCGAGTACGAGCTGCCACTAGAGCATTTACTGGTTTTGCTTCTGTTTGGTGGAGTGTGCATTGTAAGAAAAACATTGATAACCAACCCACAACTTGAAAAGATTTGAAAGATGT
>NC_057802.1:243389361-243390492 GCF_018294505.1 Triticum aestivum | reverse complement strand
AATATGATGCTGCCTAAATTGGATACATTTGTTTTGCTTACAAATGAAGGGCCTAGCTTTGAGAAGGATGAACATTGGAGCAAGAACAAGCATGGAGATGATGGCATGCGCATGGGGAACAAGAACGGAGTTACAAGTGATGATTTCAGGACGTTGAAGCCACCATAATGCGTGCATGAAGCCTTGGAAGAAATATACAAGATGCTACTTCATAACTTTCGTCCAGAGGCTATTCTAGGTGCTGCGTCACCTTATTATTGGGCCAGGCCCATGTAATTTCGAAATACATAAGTATAGGCTGTTTTTAGAGTCCGTATGTGTGGGGAAACAAGAGATAGGGTTGGTTTCGGACCCCTTCCTCAAGGGCCACGAAATTCCCCCCCTCTTCCTCCATATATACAGCCCTTAGGGCGTCGTTTAGACTTTGGGTTTTGTTTAGATTAAAAGTTCGCCATAGCTGCAACTTCGCATACTTCGTTTGTGTACAGTGACCAGGCAAAGGCGTCACAGAACTCCACCTTGATCAATAAAGCTTTCATCTTATATTCGCAATATCCAGATTGCAATCTCAGTTTCTTGCTTGTTCTTCGTTTGCTCGCAGGAAACAGACCCTCGTGGTCAGGTTGATCGTGCTCCGGCGTGGACGATAACCTCTCGGAGTTGGTTTAGCGATTGCTAAGGCGCGACGTCCTCGCACGTTCGTAGTCGGATCGTCAAAGTCGACTTCCACCAAAGCGATATCCATCATCTCATCGAAAGACGGGACACCTTTGCCTCTATCAAGTGGTATCAGATTTCCAGGTTGCTCGGTGAGATTTTACAGTTTTTCGTAGTTTAGATCGAGTCTGTTCTTCATACCTACAGTCCACGAAAAAGCCACAAAAAAAATTAGGGTTAGTTCATCATATCCGAACCAATCTGAGCCTTTGCATAATCTTTTTAGGGTTTTTGCTTTGTTGAATTTGCGGTTGCATCGTCGTGTCAAGTTGCTGGTCTTAGAGTCTAGTCTTTTAGAGTTTCGAGTTCTGGTCATAAGTTGTCACGCCGCCGCCGCACCATCATCATCGCCTTGCCATCTACCACCATTGCTCATCCGCCACCGCTCTGAATCCGTATCTATATACCACCACC
>NC_057802.1:243384769-243389351 GCF_018294505.1 Triticum aestivum | reverse complement strand
GAGAATCATGTTACTGTCATGAATGCGTCATGTGATCAAACAACTGAAATACCAATAATTTTGAGTGCACCCAATGAATTAACTGTTGATGAAAAAGAACCATTGTTTAATCATTTTGATATGACCTCAAATCTTGGTGATGATTCTGTGTCAAATGACTTATTGCATGTTTGCTTATTTAAGCATGTTGTAGCATGTAAATTTGATGCAAGTAAGGTTTACTCACCAATGTTGGGATGGTTTAATGATGAATATTTTCAATCTTTTAATATCAATAAGAGCTTCACTTATATGTGCAAACTGAGTTGCAATACTTTCATGCCTTCTACTTCTTGTGATAATATTTTGGCTTTATATTTTATTAACTATGAAAGTTACTCATGTATACATGTGTCATATGTGCAAAATCCACGGGAAGTAAAAATGGATGACATATACATATACAACATGTACACCTTGTCTCTTTTGTTAGCCACATTTCAGATTAAGCAACACCGAGGACGGTTTTATTTTCAAGAAGGGGAGGATGATGAGGACGTGACTACCTTGGATACGACCAAAAATATTGCATACATGCATATTTGTCAGGTGATTTCTAGTGCAAACTATTCAATAATCTATTTATGTTATCCAGAACAAAAATACTTCACACACCACCACCGGCCAGGTGGGAGATGTGCTAAAAAGATTTGAAGAGGCTATGGAGAAGATAGATGTCGTGGAGAAGTCGTTCGAGACAAAGCTGGATAACAAGTTTACTGAATTACTCAAGCGTCTTCCCCAACCACCACCGGCTGCACATGTCGCACCTCTACAACAACAACAACCACATCTCCAACGCCGCCTTCCAAATCAAGTGGGACGAGCACAGCGCGTTCCAATTGAGACTGGTCAAAATTCGGGTGCCGCTGCACCTACTGTTGATGCTTCTTTGGCTCCTGCTACTGCGGCGGCTGAGGAGGATGACGATTATGCGGGCGATTATGAGGATGAGGTTGATCAAAATCAGAAGTACGTGCAGCCACCAGCACCACCACCAGCAAGTCGACCTCAGGTATATATTCGCAACGGTAGGCCGGCACCACCACCTCAAGTACGAGATCATGACCATCTCCCTAAACTGAAATTGAATATTCCACCATTTGAGGGTAGATATGTTCCTGATATATATCTCACTTGGGAGTTAGAAACTGAACAACAATTTACATGTTTACAATATCCTGAGGAGAGACGTGTTCCTGCTGCTGTTTGTGCTTTCACTAGCTTTGCATGTGTTTGGTGGTCTGAACATTGTAGATTATATCCTGTTCCAGCTACTTGGGCTGCTTTGAAAACTGCTATGCGTACTCGTTGGGTTCCACCATATTATCAACGTGAATTGCTTCAAAAACTGCAGCGTTTACGACAAGGGAAAAATTCTGTAGAAGAATATTATCAGGAATTACAAACTGGCATGATTAGATGTGGTATTGTTGAGGAGAATGAAGCTATGCTTGCACGTTTTATGGGTGGTTTAACTAGAGAGATTCAGACCATTCTAGAGTATAAGGAGTATACAAATATCACTCGTTTATTCCATCTTGCTTGTAAAGCTGAACGTGAAGTGCAGGATCGACAAGCATTGGCGCGAACTAACTTTTCTGCAGGTCGACCTTCATCATGGACACCGCGTGCATCTTCTACTTCCACTGCACCAACACCTCCATCAGGTTCCACCTCCAGCCGTGATACAAGAAAGCAGGCACAACCACCACTATCTGCCAAGAGCGCAACTGCCGGGCCTGCACTGAGCTCTTCTTCTTCCATGGCATCAACAGGGCACACAAGTGATATTATTTGTCGTCGTTGTAAGGGAAGAGGACATTATGTGCGAGAATGCAAATCTCAGCGTGTAATGATTGCTACTGAGGATGGTGGGTATGAGTCCGCTAGTGACTATGATGAGGAGACTTTGGCTCTTATTACACGTGAAGAACATGGTGGAGATGATTCTGAAAATGAGACGCAATACATGGCTCCTGAAGACGCTAACAGGTATGAATGTTTAGTTGCTCAACGTGTTTTTAGTGTGCAGGTCACACAAGCAGAGCAAAATCAGAGGCATAATTTGTTCCATACAAAAGGAGTTGTGAAGGAACGTTCTGTTCGCGTCGTCATAGATGGAGGGAACTGTAACAACTTGGCTAGCATGGAGATGGTGGAGAAACTATCTCTCACCACAAGACCACATCCACATCCTTACTACATCCAATGGTTCAACAACAGCGGCAAGGTTAAGGTAACACGTACTGTTCGTGTGCATTTTAGTATCTCTACATATGCTGATTATGTTGATTATGATGTGGTACCCATGCAAGCATGTTCCTTATTACTTGGTAGACCATGGCAATTTGATAAAATTCTGTACACCATGGTAGAAACAATCAGTATACTCTTGTTCATAAAGATAAAAATATTACTTTGCTTCCTATGACTCCTGATTCCATTTTGAAAGATGACATTAATAGAGCTAATAAAGCAAAATAGGAGAAAAATAAGAGTGAAAATCAGATTATGGCAAAAGAATTTGAGCAACAAATGAAACCTAATAATAATCCATCTAGTGTTGTTTCTGAAATTAAATTGAAAAGTGCATGTTTACTTGCCACAAAATCTGATATTGATGAGCTAGATTTCAACAAATCTGTTTGCTATGCTTTTGTGTGCAAAGAGGCATTATTTTCATTCGAGGACGTGCCTTCCTCTTTGCCCCCTGCTGTCACCAACATTTTGCAGGAGTTCGCTGACGTCTTTCCACAAGACGTGCCACCGGGATTACCACCTATTCGAGAGATTGAGCATCAAATTGACTTAATTCCCGGTGCATCGCTACCCAACCGTGCACCATACCGTACCAATCCAGAGGAGACGAAGGAGATTATGCGTCAAGTACAGGAGCTGCTCGACAAAGGTTATATACGCGAATCTCTTAGTCCTTGTGCTGTTCCTATTATACTTGTTCCTAAAAAGGATGGTACATCGCGTATGTGTGTTGATTGTAGAGGCATTAATAACATTACTATTCGTTATCGTCATCCTATTCCTAGGCTAGATGATATGCTTCATGAATTGAGTGGCTCTACAATATTTTCCAAAGTTCATTTGCATAGTGGATACCATCAAATTCGTATGAAACTGGGAGATGAATGTAAAACAACATTTAAAACTAAGTTTGGTTTATATGAGTGATTAGTCATGCCTTTTGGTTTAACTAATGCACCTAGTACTTTCATGAGACTAATGAACGAAGTTTTACGTTCTTTTATTGGACGATTTGTGGTAGTCTATTTTGATGATATACTGATTTATAGCAAATCTTTGGAAGAACATTTGGAACATTTATGTGTTGTTTTTATTGCTCTACGTGATGCACGTTTGTTTGGTAACCCTGGGAAGTGCACCTTTTGCACCGACCGAGTATCTTTTCTTGGCTATGTTGTTACTCCACAGGGAATTGAAGTTGATAAAGCCAAGATTGAAGCTATTGAGAGGTGGCCGCAGCCCAAAACGGTCACACAAGTGAGGAGTTTCCTTGGCCTTGCTGGTTTCTATAGGCATTTTGTGAGAGATTTCAGCACCATTGCTGCACCTCTCAACGAGCTTACAAAGAAGGATGTGCCTTTTGTTTGGGGTACCGCACAGGAAGAAGCCTTCACGGTATTGAAAGATAAGTTGACACATGCTCCTTTACTCCAACTTCCTGATTTTACTAAGACTTTTGAGCTTGAATGTGATGCTAGTGGAATTGGATTAGGAGGTGTGTTATTACAAGATGGTAAACCTGTTGCATACTTTTCTGAAAAAATTGAGTGGGCCTAGTCTGAATTATTCTACTTATGATAAAGAACTATATGCTCTTGTTCGGACTTTAGAAACATGGCAACATTATTTATGGCCCAAAGAATTTGTTATACATTCTGATCATGAATCTTTGAAACATATTAAAAGTCAAGCTAAACTGAATCGTAGACATGCTAAATGGGTTGAATTCATTGAAACTTTCCCTTATGTCATTAAACACAAGAAGGGTAAAGAAAATGTTATTGCTGATGCATTGTCTCGTCGCTATACTATGCTTTCACAACTTGACTTCAAAATATTTGGTTTGGAGACCATCAAAGATCAATATGTGCATGATGCTGATTTTAAAGATGTTTTGCAGAATTGTAAAGAAGGAAGAAACCGGAACAAGTTTGTCGTTAATGATGGATTTGTGTTCCGTGCTAACAAGCTATGCATTCCAGCTAGCTCTCTTCGTCTTTTGTTGTTGCAGGAGGCGCATGGAGGAGGATTAATGGGACACTTTGGCGTGAAGAAGACGGAGGACGTACTTGCTACCCATTTCTTTTGGCCAAAGATGAGACGGGATGTTGAGCGTTTTGTTGCTCGCTGCACTACATGTCAAAAAGCTAAGTCACGACTCAATCCTCATGGTTTATATATGCCTTTGCCTGTACCTAGTGTTCCTTGGGAGGATATACCTATGGACTTTGTTTTAGGTTTACCTCGAACAAAGAAGGGGAGGGATAGCATATTTGTTGTC
>NC_057802.1:243370671-243382774 GCF_018294505.1 Triticum aestivum | reverse complement strand
AGGCCCATGTAATTTTGAAATACTTGAGTATAGGCTGTTTTTAGACTCCGTATGTGTGGGAAACAAGATATAGGGTTGGTTTCGGACCCCTACCCCAAGGGCCACGAAATTCCCCCTCTTCCTCCATATATACAGCCCTTAGGGCGTCGTTTAGACTTTGGGTTTTGTTTAGACTAAAAGTTTGCCATAGCTGCAACTTCGCGTACTTCGTTTGTGTTCAACGACCAGACAAAGGCGTCACAGAACCCCACCTTGATCAATAAAGCTTTCATCTTATATTCGCAATATCCAGATTGCAATCTCAGTTTCTTGCTTGTTCTTCGTTTGCTCGCAGGAAACAGACCCTCGTGGTCAGGTTGATCGTGCTCCGTCGTGGTCAATAACCTCTCGGAGTTGGTTTAGCGATTGCTAAGGCTCGTCATCGCACGTTCGTAGTCGGATCGTCAAAGTCGACTTCCACCTAAGCGATATCCATTATCTCATCGAAAGACGAGACACCTTTGCCTCTATCACTGCTGCTATACATACTGGACCAATTACTAGTGCTCGCGCACGCCAATTAAATTACCAGGTACTTTCGTTTCTTGGTAATGATTCTAATGTTCATGAGAATATGATGCTGCCTAAATTGGATACATTTGTTTTGCTTACAAATGAAGGGCCTAGCTTTGAGAAGGATGAACATTGGAGCAAGAACAAGCATGGAGATGATGGCATGCGCATGGGAGACAAGAACGGAGTTACAAGTGATGATATCAGGACGTTGAAGCCACCATAATGCGTGCATGAGGCCTTGGACGAAATATACAAGATGCTACTTCATAACTTTCGTCCAGAGGCTATTCTAGGTGCTGCGTCACCTTATTATTGGGCCAGGCCCATGTAATTTCGAAATACATAAGTATAGGCTATTTTTAGAGTCCGTATGTGTGGGGAAACAAGAGATAGGGTTGGTTTCGGACCCCTTCCCCAAGGGCCACGAAATTCCCCCCTCTTCCTCCATATATACAGCCCTTAGGGCGTCGTTTAGACTTTGGGTTTTGTTTAAATTAAAAGTTCGCCATAGCTGCAACTTCGCGTACGTCGTTTGTGTTCAACAACCAGACAAAGCCGTCACAGAACCCCACCTTGATCAATAAAGCTTTCATTTTATATTCGCAATATCCAGATTGCAATCTCAGTTTCTTGCTTGTTCTTCGTTTGCTCCCAGGAAACAGACCCTCGTGGTCAGGTTGATCGTGCTCCGGCGTGGTCAATAACCTCTCGGAGTTGGTTTAGCGATTGCTAAGGCGCGACGTCCTCGCACGTTCGTAGTCGGATCGTCAAAGTCGACTTCCATCAAAGTGATATCCATCATCTCATCGAAAGACGGGACACCTTTGCCTCTATCATTTAGTCACCATGACTTTTCTGAACTTGAGCGAGTACGAGCTGCCACTAGAGCATTTACTGGTTTTGCTTCTGTTTGGTGGAGTGTGCATTGTAAGAAAAACATTGATAACCAACCCACAACTTGAAAAGATTTGAAAGATGTAATGAGACCACAATTTTTCCCTCCTTACTATTGCCGTGAATTGCTTCACAAATTTGAACAATTTAAACAAGGCAACAACACTGTTCATGCTTACTACCAAGAGTTCAAATCTTATATGCATCATTGTGACATAGAAGAATCTGAGGATGATACAATGAATAGATTTTTTTGGTGGTTTGAACAATGATATTCAGGCACGATTTCAGTATATTCCTTGTTGCATTACTGGTATGTATGTTCGTGCTTGTACCTTTCAGAGACAGTTACAGGAGGATGCATTGGGTGACTACAACAACTACTATTCTAGTTCATGCTCACCACCACCACTTGGTTCCTCCACCGTTGCACCTACTAGAGCAGCCACACCTTAGATTGTGAGCGCGACATCATCTCAAGAGTATGGTACATTGCCATCATCCGTACCTACATCAGCTACATCTTTGCGACAAGGTAACTGTAAAGGTATTGATGATATAATTTCACATGAGAATGATGCATGCCTAGTTAACTTGAATACATCATGTGTTGAGTTACCTGTTGATTTGAGCGCATCACCTATTTTCGAGAATCATGTTACTGTCATGAATGCGTCATGTGATCAAACAACTGAAATACCAATAATTTTGAGTGCACCCAATGAATTAACTGTTGATGAAAAAGAACCATTGTTTAATCATTTTGATATGACCTCAAATCTTGGTGATGATTCTGTGTCAAATGACTTATTGCATGTTTGCTTATTTAAGCATGTTGTAGCATGTAAATTTGATGCAAGTAAGGTTTACTCACCAATGTTGGGATGGTTTAATGATGAATATTTTCAATCTTTTAATATCAATAAGAGCTTCACTTATATGTGCAAACTGAGTTGCAATACTTTCATGCCTTCTACTTCTTGTGATAATATTTTGGCTTTATATTTTATTAACTATGAAAGTTACTCATGTATACATGTGTCATATGTGCAAAATCCACGGGAAGTAAAAATGGATGACATATACATATACAACATGTACACCTTGTCTCTTTTGTTAGCCACATTTCAGATTAAGCAACACCGAGGACGGTTTTATTTTCAAGAAGGGGAGGATGATGAGGACGTGACTACCTTGGATACGACCAAAAATATTGCATACATGCATATTTGTCAGGTGATTTCTAGTGCAAACTATTCAATAATCTATTTATGTTATCCAGAACAAAAATACTTCACACACTTTTGTGTTTTGTCTAATTGCAGGTGTATGGGACATTTGTACAATCCACATATGAAGATAAGGCAAAAGGAGAAGTTTAGGTTCTGTTCAAAAAGTCCTCTCACGTCACTTTTGGGCCAAGAGAAAATAGAGTCCAAGTCTCTCACGTTCTGGATTCAGATTCGGACTGCACAGACATACCTGAATCAAAACGCCAATAACTTATTCATACGGATTCCGAATTGGGTGATTCTTTTTTGTTGGAAAGTAGATTTCGTCCTCTTTCCAACCCAATTGGATTCACCTTTAAATTCATCCGGAGCGTTGAGATATGCACGAAACAATCTGACGCTGCAGCAGAATCCGAGTCAAACAACAAGTCCAAAGGTGTTGGATCACCTCCACTTGGGCCCATGAGCCTTGTACGACCTAGGGTTGGTTTTAGGCTGCCTTGGGACGTCCTCCGACCTCCTTGGCCTCCACCCCTTGCTCCTATATAAGTAGATCCATCAAGTAGCTTTTTCCTTGGGATTTGTTTAGTTAAAAATTAGCCATTGCAACTTCGTGTACTTCGTTTGTGTCCAACGACCAGACCAAGACCGCTTACGGATCTCCACCATTATCAATACTTCATATATATTCGCAATATTCAGATTGCTTTATCATATTATTGCTCGTTCTTCGATTGCTTGCAGGAATAGACCTTCGTGGTCAGGCTGATCGTGCTTCCGGCATCGTCACTAACCTCAGGAGATTGGTTTAGCGATTGCTAAGGCGCAACGTCGTGCACGTTTGTAGTCGGATTGTCAAAGTCGACTCCACCAAATCGATAGTTATCATCTCATCGAAAAGATCGGGACACCCTCGCCTCTATCAACGGAGCTGCTGAAGCTACAGCGGCCGGACATCCGGGCCAGAGGTCGGACATCCGGCGCCTGTGCAGCCGCCAAGGAGCTACACCAACAGACGGCCAACATCATCAGCGGCCGGACATCCGGCGCCTCGTCAAAGCCCGGACATCCGGCCCTTCCCCCGGAATTCCGGCATCGACGACAGAACGCACCCGAAGTTTGGCCACTTCAGCCCGGACATCCGGCCCGAGCCCCGGACATCCGGCGCCTCGCGAAGCCCCGGACATCCGGCGCCTGCCTGCGCGTAGCCACGGGCCAGAGGCCCATGTATCTCTCTTTCCCACTTACCCCTTCGTGGCTTAGACTATATATACTACTCCCCCTCCTCCTAGTTAGGGTTAGCAAAGTGATAGCTCATTCGATAGAGAGCTTTGCTCCTTGTACCACTCTACTCTTGAGAGAGAGAGAGAGAGACTACTACTCCTTATGGAGGCCAAGACCTCCATCCAGGAGAAGATCCTGCGGGATATATCATCAAGACCCCCTCTTGGGCGGCCCCCCTTCAAGACCTCCTCACGAAGATGAACTCTACCCTTTATCTTTTCCTTTGTTGTTCATGTACCTTTTGGATCTTGTGTCTTTGATTGTCTAGTGGATGTGTGATTGGACTTGTTCTTGAGTGTTTCCCCTTGTGATTTCTCTCTGTTCTTCCCCGTGTGATGAGGACATCAATACCATTGTTACACCCACAGGCCCTGCTGCTATACATACTGGACCAATTACTAGAGCTCGCGCACGCCAATTAAATTACCAGGTACTTTCGTTTCTTGGTAATGATTCTAATGTTCATGAAATATGATGCTGCCTAAATTGGATACATTTGTTTTGCTTACAAATGAAGGGCCTAGCTTTGAGAAGGATGAACATTGGAGCAAGAACAAGCATGGAGATGATGGCATGCGCATGGGGAACAAGAACGGAGTTACAAGTGATGATTTCAGGACGTTGAAGCCACCATAATGCGTGCATGAAGCCTTGGAAGAAATATACAAGATGCTACTTCATAACTTTCGTCCAGAGGCTATTCTAGGTGCTGCGTCACCTTATTATTGGGCCAGGCCCATGTAATTTCGAAATACATAAGTATAGGCTGTTTTTAGAGTCCGTATGTGTGGGGAAACAAGAGATAGGGTTGGTTTCGGACCCCTTCCTCAAGGGCCACGAAATTCCCCCCCTCTTCCTCCATATATACAGCCCTTAGGGCGTCGTTTAGACTTTGGGTTTTGTTTAGATTAAAAGTTCGCCCTAGCTGCAACTTCGCGTACTTCGTTTGTGTTCAGCGACCAGACAAAGGCGTCACAGAACCCCACCTTGATCAATAAAGCTTTCATCTTATATTCGCAATATCCGGATTGCAATCTCAGTTTCTTGCTTGTTCTTCATTTGCTCGCAGGAAACAGACCCTCGTGGTCAGGTTGATCGTGCTCCGGCGTGGTCGATAACCTCTCGGAGTTGGTTTAGCGATTGCTAAGGCGCGACGTCCTCGCACGTTCGTAGTCGGATCGTCAAAGTCGACTTCCACCAAAGCGATATCCATCATCTCATCGAAAGACGGGACACCTTTGCCTCTATCAAGTGGTATCAGATTTCCAGGTTGCTCGGTGAGATTTTACAGTTTTTCGTAGTTTAGATCGAGTCTGTTCTTCATACCTACAGTCCACGAAAAAGCCACAAAAAAAAAATTAGGGTTAGTTCATCATATCCGAACCAATCTGAGCCTTTGCATAATCTTTTTAGGGTTTTTGCTTTGTTGAATTTGCGGTTGCATCGTCGTGTCAAGTTGCTGGTCTTAGAGTCTAGTCTTTTAGAGTTTCGAGTTCTGGTCATAAGTTGTCACGCCGCCGCCGCACCATCATCATCGCCTTGCCATCTACCACCATTGCTCATCCGCCACCGCTCTGAATCCGTATCTATATACCACCACCAATCCGTATCCATATACCACCACCGATCCATATCCATATACCACTACCGCTACCATATACCACCACCGCTGCCATATCCTACCGCCATATATCCACCACCAATCCGAGTTCTTTTCATATTCGGTTGGTTTTAGAGATCCATATATTTTCCGTTTCGTGTTTCCTTGCCTGAGTAGGTCTCGGAAAAAAAAAGAGTCTGGAGACCCCCGGGCAGTTTTTAGGCCAAAATTTCGGCAACCAAAAATATTTTTTCCCTATCCTATTTTTAGGCCCCGGGTAGTGTTTTGAGACACTCGCCATCATAGTGATTTTTTGTCGCACTTTTTCGTCGTCGCTGCCCTGATTTCCGAAAAAAAAATAGTCAAAAAATTTTGTGCCCATCCTGTCAGTTTGACCTGGGAAGAGTTTTGAGACACTCGCCATTATAGTGATTTTTCGCAAAAAAAAGAGGAGCGCAAAAAATAAAGAGCGCAAAAAAAAAAGAGCGAAAAACAAATCCAGAGTGTGCTTTTCCCTTGTTTACGTGCAGCGCCGTGATTTTGTTAGTGTTCTAGGCTCGCGTCTCTAGCACGGTCTAGCCTAGGACCAGCACAGTACCGTCGTTGAGCGTTTATTCAACTTTGGATCTCTGAATTGATTATTGCTTACCATTTTGCAACCATATTATAAGCCTTCCTAGCTCCACATAAGTCTACATCGTGCGTTTGACTCTCCCTGGTAATCGCTATATCCAAGCTTTGAGAGTTTTTGACTACAACGGTTGCCGATCACCACCTGCTGCTGGGTAAGAACTGGTAAGAATTTGAGATTCGCTTGAAGGTTTTGTGACACACCACCATCACCACCACTTCTAGTAGTCTGTAGGATCATATTCTTTTGTGTTTCTATTGCTGCTAACCATGGCAGGTTCACAAGCCGATGAGACTGATTGGGAGAACATGACGAACAAGGAGTTGCATGATAAATTTCAGCAAATGATGAGTGGCCAGGTGGGAGATGTGCTAAACAGATTTGAAGAGGCTATGGAGAAGATAGATGCCGTGGAGAAGTCGTTCGAGACAAAGCTGGATAACAAGTTTACTGCATTACTCAAGCGTCTTCCCCAACCACCACCGGCTGCACATGTCGCACCTCTACAACAACAACAACCACATCTCCAACGCCGCCTTCCAAATCAAGTGGGACGGGCACAGCGCGTTCCAATTGAGATTGGTCAAAATTCGGGTGCTGCTGCACCTACTGTTGATGCTTCTTTGGCTCCTGCTCCTGCGGCGGCTGAGGAGGATGACGATTATGCGGGCGATTATGAGGATGAGGTTGATCAAAATCAGAATTACGTGCAGCCACCAGCACCACCACCAGCAAGTCGACCTCAGGTATATATTCGCAACGGTAGGCCGGCACCACCATCTCAGGTACGAGATCATGACCATCTCCCTAAACTGAAATTGAATACACCATTTGAGGGTAGATATGTTCCTGATATATATCTTACTAGGGAGTTAGAAACTGAACAATGATTTACATGTTTACAATATCCTGAGGAGAGACGTGTTCCTGCTGCTGTTTGTGCTTTCACTAGCTTTGCATGTGTTTGGTGGTCTGAACATTGTAGATTATATCCTGTTCCAGCTACTTGGGCTGCTTTGAAAACTGCTATGCGTACTCGTTGGGTTCCACCATATTATCAACGTGAATTACTTCAAAAATTACAGCGTTTAAGACAAGGGAAAAATTCTGTAGAAGAATATTATCAGGAATTACAAACTGGCATGATTAGATGTGGTATTGTTGAGGAGAATGAAGCTATGCTTGCACGTTTTATGGGTGGATTAAATAAAGAGATTCAGACCATTCTAGAGTATAAGGATTATAATAATATCACTCGTTTATTCCATCTTGCTTGTAAAGCTGAACGTGAAGTGCAGGATCGACAGCCATTGGCGCGAACTAACTTTTCTGTAGGTCGACCTTCATCATGGACACCGCGTGCATCTTCTACTTCCACTTCACCATCACCTCCATCAGGTGCCACCTCCAGCCGTGATACAAGAAAGTAGGCACAACCACCACTCTCTGCCAAGAGCACACCTGTCGGGCCTGCGCAGAGCTCTTCTTCTTCCATGGCATCGACAGGGCACACAAGTGATATTATTTGTCGTCGTTGTAAGGGAAGAGGACATTTTGCGAGAGAATGCAAATCTCAGCGTGTCATGATTGCTACTGAGGATGGTGGGTATGAGTCCGCTAGTGACTATGATGAGGAGACTTTGGCTCTTATTACACGTGAAGAACATGGTGGAGATGATTCTGAAAATGAGACGCAATACATGGCTCCTGAAGACGCTGACAGGTATGAATATTTAGTTGCTCAACGTGTTTTGAGTGTGCAGGTCACACAAGCAGAGCAAAATCAGAGGCATAATTTGTTCCATA
Source organism: Triticum aestivum (assembly GCF_018294505.1). Taxonomy (NCBI): domain Eukaryota; kingdom Viridiplantae; phylum Streptophyta; class Magnoliopsida; order Poales; family Poaceae; genus Triticum; species Triticum aestivum. Next base: position 243,374,772 of record NC_057802.1, on the reverse strand, counting down.
CAAAGGGAGTTGTGAAGGAACGTTCTGTTCGCGTCATCATAGATGGAGGGAGCTGTAACAACTTGGCTAGCATGGAGATGGTGCAGAAGCTATCTCTCACCACAAGACCACATCCACATCCTTACTACATCCAATGGTTCAACAACAGCGGCAAGGTTAAGGTAACACGTACTGTTCGTGTGCATTTTAGTATCTCTACATATGCTGATTATGTTGATTGTGATGTGGTACCCATGCAAGCATGTTCCTTATTACTAGGTAGACCATGGCAATTTGATAAAAATTCTGTACACCATGGTAGAAACAATCAGTATACTCTTGTTCATAAGGATAAAAATATTACGTTGCTTCCTATGACTCCTGATTCCATTTTCAAAGATGACATTAATAGAGTTAATAAAGCAAAACAGGAGAAAAATAAGAGTGAAAATCAGATTGTGGCAAATGAATTTGCGCAACAAATGAAACCTAATAATAAACCATCTAGTGTTGTTTCTGAAATTAAATTGAAAAGTGCATGTTTACTTGCCACAAAATCTGATATTGATGAGCTAGATTTCAGCAAATCTGTTTGCTATGCTTTTGTGTGCAAAGAGGCATTATTTTCATTCGAGGACGTGCCTTCCTCTTTGCCCCCTGCTGTCACTAACATTTTGCAGGAGTTCGCTGACGTCTTCCCACAAGACGTGCCACCGGGATTACCACCTATTCGAGGGATTGAGCATCAAATTGACTTAATTCCCGGTGCATCGCTACCCAACCGTGCACCATACCGTACCAATCCAGAGGAGACGAAGGAGATTATGCGTCAAGTACAGGAGCTGTTCGACAAAGGTTATATACGCGAATCTCTTAGTCCTTGTGCCGTTCCTATTATACTAGTGCCTAAAAAGGATGGTACGTCGCGTATGTGTGTTGATTGTAGAGGCATTAATAATATTACTATTCGTTATCGTCATCCTATTCCTAGGCTAGATGATATGCTTGATGAATTTAGTGGCTCTACAATATTCTCCAAAGTTGATTTGCGTAGTGGATACCATAGAATTCGTATGAAATTGGGAGATGAATGGAAAACTGCATTTAAAACTAAGTTTGGTTTATATGAGTGGTTAGTCATGCCTTTTGGGTTAACTAATGCACCTAGTACTTTCATGAGACTAATGAACGAAGTTTTACGTGCTTTCATTGGACGATTTGTGGTAGTCTATTTTGATGATATACTGATTTATAGCAAATCTTTGGAAGAACATTTGGAACATTTACGTGCTGTTTTTATTGCTCTACGTGATGCACGTTTGTTTGGTAACCTTGGGAAGTGCACCTTTTGCACCGACCGAGTATCTTTTCTTGGCTATGTTGTTACTCCACAGGGAATTGAAGTTGATAAAGCCAAGATTGAAGCTATTGAGAGTTGGCCGCAGCCCAAAACGGTCACACAAGTGCGGAGTTTTCTTGGACTCGCTGGTTTCTATAGGCGTTTTGTGAGAGATTTTAGCACCATTGCTGCACCTCTCAACGAGCTTACAAAGAAGGATGTGCCTTTTGTTTGGGGTACCGCACAGGAAGAAGGCTTCACGGTATTGAAAGATAAGTTGACACATGCTCCTTTACTCCAACTTCCTGATTTTAATAAGACTTTTGAGCTTGAATGTGATGCTAGTGGCATTGGATTAGGAGGTGTGTTATTACAAGATGGCAAACCTGTTGCATACTTTTCTGAAAAATTGAGTGGGCCTAGTCTGAATTATTCTACTTATGATAAAGAACTATATGCTCTTGTTCGGACTTTAGAAACATGGCAACATTATTTATGGCCCAAAGAATTTGTTATACATTCTGATCATGAATCTTTGAAACATATTAAAAGTCAAGCTAAACTGAATCGTAGACATGCTAAATGGGTTGAATTCATTGAAACTTTCCCTTATGTCATTAAACACAAGAAGGGTAAAGAAAATGTTATTGCTGATGCATTGTCTCGTCGCTATACTATGCTTTCACAACTTGACTTCAAAATATTTGGTTTGGAGACCATCAAAGATCAATATGTGCATGATGCTGATTTTAGAGATGTATTGCAGAATTGTAAAGAAGGAAGAACCTGGAACAAGTTTGTCGTTAATGATGGATTTGTGTTCCGTGCTAACAAGCTATGCATTCCAGCTAGCTCTCTTCGTCTTTTGTTGTTGCAGGAGGCGCATGGAGGAGGATTAATGGGACACTTTGGCGTGAAGAAGACGGAGGACGTACTTGCTACACATTTCTTTTGGCCAAAGATGAGACGGGATGTTGAGCGTTTTGTTGCTCGCTGCACTACATGTCAAAAAGCTAAGTCACGACTCAATCCTCATGGTTTATATATGCCTTTGCCTGTACCTAGTGTTCCTTGGGAGGATATATCTATGGACTTTGTTTTAGGTTTACCTCGAACAAAGAAGGGGAGGGATAGCATATTTGTTGTCGTGGATAGATTCTCGAAAATGGCGCACTTTATACCATGTCATAAAAGCGATGATGCTGTTAATGTTGCTGATTTGTTCTTTCGTGAAATTATTCGCTTGCATGGTGTGCCAAATACTATTGTTTCAGATCGTGATACTAAATTTCTTAGCCACTTTTGGAGATGTTTATGGGCTAAGTTGGGGACTAAACTGCTTTTTAGTACTACTTGTCACCCCAAACTGATGGACAAACTGAAGTAGTCAATAGAACATTGTCTACTATGCTTAGGGCTGTTTTGAAGAATAATAAGAAAATGTGGGAAGACTGCTTGCCTCATATTGAGTTTGCTTATAATCGTTCATTGCATTCTACTACTAAGATGTGCCCTTTTGAAATTGTGTATGGTTTCCTACCTCGTGCACCTATTGATTTGTTGCCTCTTCCATCTTCGGAGAAGGTTAATTTTGATGCTAAACAACGTGCTGAATTGATCTTAAAAATGCATGAGTTAACTAAGGAAAACATTGAGCGTATGAATGCTAAATATAAACTTGCTGGAGATAAGGGTAGAAAACATGTTGTGTTTGCACCTGGAGATCTTGTTTGGTTACATTTGCGTAAGGATAGATTTCCTGATTTGCGCAAATCAAAGCTAATGCCACGTGCTGATGGTCCTTTTAAGGTGTTAGAGAAAATAAATGATAATGCATATAAACTTGAGCTGCCTGCAGATTTTGGGGTTAGTCCCACTTTTAACATTGCAGATTTGAAGCCTTATTTGGGTGAGGAAGATAGCTTCCGTCGAGGACGACTTCATTTCAAGAAGGGGAGGATGATGAGGACATCAATACCATTGTTACACCCACAGGCCCTGCTTCTATACATACTGGACCAATTACTAGAGCTCGCGCACGCCAATTAAATTACCAGGTACTTTCGTTTCTTGGTAATGATTCTAATGTTCATGAGAATATGATGCTGCCTAAATTGGATACATTTGTTTTGCTTACAAATGAAGGGCCTAGCTTTGAGAAGGATGAACATTGGAGCAAGAACAAGCATGGAGATGATGGCATGCGCATGGGGAACAAGAACGGAGTTACAAGTGATGATTTCAGGACGTTGAAGCCACCAAGGGCCACGAAATCCCCCCCCTCTTCCTCCATATATACAGCCCTTAGGGCGTCGTTTAGACTTTGGGTTTTGTTTAGATTAAAAGTTCGCCATAGCTGCAACTTCGCGTACTTCGTTTGTGTTAAGCGACCAGACAAAGGCGTCACAGAACTCCACCTTGATCAATAAAGCTTTCATCTTATATTCGCAATATCCAGATTGCAATCTCAGTTTCTTGCTTGTTCTTCGTTTGCTCGCAGGAAACAGACCCTCGTGGTCAGGTTGATCGTGCTCCGGCGTGGACGATAACCTCTCGGAGTTGGTTTAGTGATTGCTAAGGCGCGATGTCCTCGCACGTTCGTAGTCGGATCGTCAAAGTCGACTTCCACCAAAGCGATGTCCATCATCTCATCGAAAGACGGGACACCTTTGCCTCTATCACTGTGTTCATCGTGTTCTTCGAGGGAACCCACTTCAATCGTGAAAGATCGGACTACACCGGGTTAGCCCCGTATCAACGTCGCGCCTTAGCAATCGCTAAAC